>NC_080185.1:118611022-118699235 GCF_950295315.1 Erinaceus europaeus
GTTACCCTGTTTCATTACAAGTGATGGTTAATTCTGTCCACTTTACATGTTTAAGGCTTTTTTCCTTTTTTTTTTTTTTTCTATCTTAGTCACCAAGGCTTCACGCCTGTGTGATTCCACTGCTCCTAGTAGACTTTTTTTCTAGACAGAGGGTGAGAGAAAGAGGGAGAGACAGAGAAAGAAGGCAAGACTCCTCACCCCATGAAGTGCCCCTTTGCACAGTGCTCCTGTGTGGCGTCCGGGGCTCAGACCCAGATGCTTGGGCATGTGAGAGCACGGTAAAGTCGGTGCGCTACTAATGGAGCTAGTTCTCTGCCCCCAAGATTTTCTTAACATTAAAAAAGCAATCACACCCCGCCTGCAGAGGGAAAGCTTCACGAGTGGTGAAGCAGGGCTGCAGGCATCTCTCTGTCTCCCTCTCTCTCCCTCTCAGTTTCTGTCTCTAATAATAAATAAACTTTTTTAAAAAAATCACACACCCATGTATGTATGTACCACTAGGGTCGTTGCTGGGACTCAGTGCCTATATGACTAATCCACCACTCCCGGTGGTCAGCTGGTAACAGTTTTGTTTTTTTTTTCATATGATAGGACAGAGAGAAACTGAGAGGGAAGGGGGAGATAGAGAGGAAGAGAGAGGGGGCCAGGCAGTGGCACACCTGGTTAAGCACACACATTACAATGCGCGAGGACCTGGGTTCAAGCCCCTGATCCCCACCTGCAGGGGAGAAGCTTCATGAATGGTGAAGTAGGGCTGCAGGTGTCTCTCTGTCTCTCTCTCTAGCTATCTGTCTATCTCCCCCTCTCGTCTCAGTTTCTGTCTTAAATAAGTTTGTTTTTAAAAAGAGAGGGAAAGAGAGACAGACAGCTATAGACTGGCTTCACTACTCGTGAAGCTGTCCCTCAGCGGGGGAGTGGGAGCCTGCACCCAGGTCTTTGCGCATGACAATGTGTGCACTAATCAGGTGTGCCACCACCCGGCCCCAGGTTTCTGAACATTTGCTACTGTAAAATGTAAAATGCTCCCTAATCAATGAATACTATTACTGGTTAATCCACAAGCAGAGGACTCCCTGTGGGTGTGGTTTTCTCCTTTGGAAAAGGATAAATATTTCCTATTTCCTTTGATTGGCTTGTATTTTATAGAGAAAAAAAAAGTAGTTACTTAACCCCCCCCCCCGAAATAAAAATGTAATAACTATTTAAGAAAAAAACCTAGAGGTCAGCATAGACTTTACAGCAGAGAAAGTAGCAGACTAACGCCAACATGTAGCCAGTGCAATACATCAGAAAGAGCAGTAGCTCATTTCAATGAGTCAGAAGTCCTATGTGGGTTCAGCCTTTTTGAGGCTCTGGTAGAAAATCTAGTAGTACCCTTGCTTTTCCTCAATAAATAGTGCCACCTTCTGGCACTAAAGCGGTGTCTGAACCCTTGGAGGAACGAGACAGAAGCTTAGCATCCAGTATTGCGCTGTCCACTGCCAGCTGTTGTGATCCTCTGTATGCAGGACACACTGGGAAACTTTTTGCTGCCCAGAGCTGTGCACCAAGAAGGCAGGCCAGGACCCCGGAGCCATCCCTGTGTTTGTGGAAAGAGCTCTGGCCTGGAGCCAGGCCTAGATCCTATTGCTACCTCTTGCTTTTAGTGGACGTGACTCCTCCTTGCAGAGATCTTAGCTTCCTGGGCCCCCGGCTCTCAGCTCTCACTCAGAAACAGCCTGGCACATCTTTATAAAGCCTCAGTATTCTCCCTATGTACTGTGATGGCGGCCTTTCCCCACCCTGACACACTGACTTTGGCTTTTCTCTCCTTGCAGGTAGACGAAGAGTATAAGAATCCTCACACAGTGGACAGAGTTCCTCTGGGGAAGCTGCCCCATCTGTGGGGTCAGTCCCTGTACATCCTTGGCTCACTGCTGGCAGAGGTAGGTGCCTAAGCGCTGTGGGCCAAAGCCGCCATATTTGAGAGATGGCACCCAGAGAAGCACAGGGGAGGGCCTCATTGCCCTCAGTGGTTGTGAATGTCTTGTACATCTTTATGACTTTAAAGTCCTTGGCTGGGCTCTGAGGCTTGATACCTGGGACCCACTTCAGGGTAGGCTGCAGGCCACATGCTTTGGCACTCTCCATCACTTGTCTGCAGTGGGACCTGGCAGTGTGAACGGGCAGCAGGAGGCCAGAAGCTGGGATCAGCATGTGTGCAAGATAGAGGGGCTGAAAAACTACTCAGTCTGCTTCCGCCATTCCTGGCACAGTCCTGAGCCAGCACTGGAAGCAGGGGCATGCTCAGTCACGTGTTGTCTCCTCAGCCCACCACAGCCCCACATAGGCTGAAGGCCTGCTGCTTCTCACTCATTCTGTCTCACAAAAGGTTCAAGTCTTTTTAAATGTAGATGCTTTCTGGGTCTGCAAAATAGCTCACTTAGTGCGCTGCTTTGTCATGTGTGTGACCCAGATTCAAGCCTAGCCCCCACCACATTGAAGGAAGCTTCAGTGCTGTGGTGTGTCTGTCTGTCTGTCTGTCTCTATATTTGTTTATCTATTCAAAAAAAAGATAAGATAATAAATGTAGATGCTTTCACGCCAGCTCAAGAACAAGTCCCTGCCAGTTCCAGGTGTGAGTGGCTTTATCAGATGGGATCATCTTTTTTTTGGGGGGGTAGGAGGGTCCTATCCAACTGAACTCTCTGGGAGGTGACCTTGGAGAGAGCAGTGGAGAAAGCACCCAAGCAGGAGGGCCTGGAGCTTCAGTCTTTTACCCTGGTCTAGTCCGGTGTATTATGTCCAGCTCTAGAAATTGGGGACTGAGCAGTGTGTCAGAATAGCACTGGGGTTCCCGGTGTATAAAGAGAGTCTGAAAGTGAAGATGGCCCTTGGGAGTTATAGTTGCCCACAGGGCAGGTGTTTCATAGTTTCATAGTCTCCCCCAACTTCATGGTCATGCATTATCTCAGGGTGGAGGATGCGCCTTGCACCTCTGCCTTTCGATGCACATTTTATCTCCCTTGAAAAGCCAGCCCTTCCTCTGACTAGCCAGCCTTGTAAACTCAAGCCAGCCTTATAACTTCTCCACAACTCTTGAATTCTTTTTTTTTTTTTTTAGATTTATTTATTTAAAATACTGAATGGCTTAGGTCCCCAAATGATTTGTTTTCAGACTTCGGTTTAAGGTGAAGTTTGATCAGTGTTGCACAGCGCTAATGTTCTTCGGTTTAAGGTGAAGTTTGATCAGTGTTGCACAGCGCTAATGTTCTTCAGTTTAAGGTGAAGTTTGATCAGTGTTGCACAGCGCTAATGTTCTTCGGTTTAAGGTGAAGTTTTGATCAGTGTTGCACAGCGCTAATGTTCTTCTTGTCCTAGGGATTCCTCGCCACTGGTGAAATTGACCCCTTAAATAGGAGATTTTCCACTTCCGTCAAACCTGATGTCGTAGTGCAAGGTCAGTGATCGTGTATACTATTCACACTTAACTTTATAAAAACCAATATTATTTTGGATGCAGTTTGTTCCCTGATCTCTTTTTAAATTTTTTAAGTGTGTATGTATGTATGTATGACATTTTAAGTTCTTGAAATACTTTCAGTAACTCAGTAGTTCTCAAAGGCAACAATAGTCTTTCTAACCACAGTCTCTTTTTCTTTTTCTTTAATTTCATCATCATCATTTACCAGAGCACTGCTCAGCTGTGGCTTATGGTGCTGCAGAGGATTGAACCTAAGGCTGAGGCCTTAGGTTAGGCATGAAAGTCTTTTTGCACAACCATTATGCTATCTCCCTAGCCCTGCAGTTACTTTCTGCAAAGCAGTTATTTCCCTGAGCCTCACCCTTTTTAACTGGGCCACAAGTGATTCACTGAGCAAGTCTTGGATGCAAACTCGGAGTCCAAGGAGAGACAGCGTGGCCTTCCATTCCTCCCTCAGGGATATGACCTCTTTCCAGGGCTGCAGAGACATCTATACTTGCCTCCCCTCCACTCCCACAGCAAGTCTTGCAGAGCCTGAGACAGAAGCAGGTATTCTCTTTGCAATAGGCAGAGCCCAAGCCCAGTGTCTTGCCTGGCAAGCATGTGACTTGCAACTCTCTCTCTCCTTTCCCTCCTAGGGAGGACACCTGGGGAGGGGACTCTGTCACATGCCACATGCCTCATAGGCAATTTATATACCACCTGATTTCATAGCATGCTATGTAGGCACCTGACTTCCTCCAAATTACACTGTATTTCTCAAGGACAACACCCTGAGTCTCATTCTTGTAGCTTCTCTATCGATTAAAACACATGTGCTTAATATGATCAAAGTAATTATTGAACAAATGTGACCCTCTTTGTGGTCACAGACTTGCTTTTTTGCATCTGCTGGCTGGCTGTTCCTCAGTCATTACTATGCACCAGACAGGCTTCCCATGAGACACACACGAAGCAGTCACAATACTCTGACCTGTACAGATTGTATCATTTTTTTAAAAAATATTTTATTTATTTATTAATGAGAAAGATAGGAGGAGGAGAGAGAGAAAAAAAAAAACAGACATAACTCTGGTACATTTGCTGCCAGGGATTGAACTCAGAACCTCATGCTTGAGAGTCCAGTGCTTTATCCACTGCCCCACCTCCCGGACCACTAGATTGTATCTTTTTCTTTATTTTTAACTGTGTGAGAGTAAGAGAGAGCAAGACCAGAACACGGCTTCACCATTTTATGCAGTGCTAGGGATTGAACCCAGGGCCTCTGCATGCATGGCACCTACTCTACCACTGAGCCACCTCCATGGCCACTGAGCACTACAAAGATCATAATTATGATTATAATTGGTATCCCCATTCTACACATGGTTTAAAAGTTAGCCTACTCAAGGACCCCAAGGACCCAGCACTAACAGGCAGAGGTATGAACTCAGACAGACTGCACTAGCCTGACTCCATAGTCTCCTGTCCTTAAGCAGAACACAAGCTGATATCACAAAACACCTCCTGAATCCACAAGCCACTTTCCAACAGCAGGCTGGAATGGGGTGGCAGGTCCTGAGCAATATATATATTTAGTGTAATAGAAAAGAACAGAGTAGAAAATCTCAAAGGGACTGACCTGGCAGAAGGGGAAGCTCAGCTTCAGAAACTTCTCCAGACACAGCTGTCTCTGATCATGAGGCTCAGGTCCCAGTACAAGGAGTCATCTGGAAGAGTCACTTCCTCAGAGCGTGGCCACTGCACACTCCGGGCTTCACAGATCTCTGTGTGATGTCAGGCATGTCAGAAGAGACAGGTGTTACGGTGTTAGGAGAAACCACAAGCCCAATACTGCCCAACTGGTACTCCCATTTACTGGGAGGCTGGGGGGGGGTCACAGTGGTCCAGCTATATAAGCAAGGCCTCTCTCAGGGCCTACTTGTGAAGCTTGAATGTAAATAGGAGGAGGTGGCCTTCAAGTCTCTGGCGCTTATATGTGTAGTATGCTCAGGTGCCTCCAGCCTGTGGGTACGTTGGTGGGGCCCATAATTCTTCCCCTGGCTTGAGAATGACCCAAAGTCTCCTCAAGCTCCCAGCAGACTCTCTGCAGCTGGAAATAACACTTCTGTGGCCATTACTCTGAACTTCTGCCCTTTATTGCAGAGTTGTCCCTTCTCATAAAGACCAGCTATACTGGTGTGTCAGATTTGGAGACCTGAGCACATACTGGGACCTTACATCCCAGGCAATCTGAACTCTCTGCCCGACAGAGAGCCAGATGCCCAGCCTCACCCACTGGAGATGGGGCCCTGGCTGGACCATTGAGGGCACAGGGTCAGCTCTGAGGTGCCTCTTCTCTGCCATTGGGTGGGGGGGAGCCTGTGCTGTGGTCCTGGGCAGGACAGGTGGCCCCACAAACATCCAATAGAGTGTTACACAGAGCAGCCCTGCTAATACATGCCACCATGACACTCTTCTTTGCTGTGCTCTAGGAGCGGCATACAGGTTACTACTGACATCTTTCTTTTTCTTTTTTCTCTTTCTTTCTTTCTTTCTTTCTTTCTTTTTTCTTTTCTTTTCTTTCTTTTTTTTTTTTGTGTGTGTGTGAAAGGAACACAGGACAGATACAGAAAATTGCAGGCTCAGAGGGAGACAAGACATTATTTGAGCCTGAGGTCCCAGAGCCCTAAAGTCCCAAGTTTGATCTGGCACCACTGTATACCAGAGTTGAGTGGTGCTCTTGTCTCAGTCTCTCTCTCTCTCTCTCTCTCTCTCTCTCTCTCACACACACACACGCACACGCACATGAATTAATAATGTTCAAAAGCAGTTCTTTGAGATGGGTTTATTTGGCTCAAGACTTGTTGAAGACCATTTCTAGAACTCTCTATTAGACTCTCCTGAACACTAAAAGTAT
This sequence comes from Erinaceus europaeus, assembly GCF_950295315.1. Taxonomy (NCBI): domain Eukaryota; kingdom Metazoa; phylum Chordata; class Mammalia; order Eulipotyphla; family Erinaceidae; genus Erinaceus; species Erinaceus europaeus. The sequence continues at coordinate 118,617,385 of NC_080185.1, forward strand.
TTGCTAAGTATGTGTCATGAGTGGAGAAGAGAGAGGAGGGGAGACTAGAGAGAACCAGGAAGAGCAACAGAGCGCAGACTGTCATTTTCAGTCCCCCAGCACATGGAGAGCCTGCTGAGGTGTGTCTCGTGGACCACAGAGATCAGTTAGTGATGGATGTCCCTCCGAGGAAGCTGGGGTTGCAAGCTAATGCCAAATATGTTTTTTTATTCACAGTTACTGTTCTGGCAGAAAACAGCCACATTAAACAGCTGTTAAGGAAACACGGGATAAATGTCCAGAGTATTGCTGACATCCATCCAATCCGAGTGCAGCCAGGCCGCATCCTTAGTCATCTGTATGCCAAACTTGGTAGGTTTGGGGAAATTGCAGGGTGTTTTTAGCCAAGGGGGCATGTCCGTTCTAGGTATAGGGTCTGGGGGAGACTGTGATAGGTGTCAATTCTGAAGAATGGGGCTACTAAACATTGAAGCAGCTGGCTAGACTGCTTCGATGCTGGGCAGGGGAGACCAGGCAAGGCTTCTCATTCCTTTCGGTGGGTGTCACCACAGGTGGGCTAAATAACTCACCAGCTTTGTTGTTGCTTTGATAAGTTCAACTGCATCAGTCACTTTTAACTTGAGACTGTTTCTGACTTTAGTCTGCATACTCACAAAACGCTCATTTATCCAGTATGATGGGAGAGGATTCTTTCCTTCAATTATACAGGGTTTTGCTAGGGCTCAGTGCCTGCATAATGACTCCACCACTCCTGGAAGCCATTTTTTTCCTTCCTCCTCTCTTCCCTCCCTTCCTTCCTTTCCCTTATTTTTTCTTCCTTTCTAAGTATACGACAGAAAAAAAGAAAGAGGGAGGGGGAGAGAGGGACAGAAAAAAAAAGATATGTGCAGTCAGTACTGCAGTTCATGAAGCTTCCCCCTGCAGGTGGGGACTGGGGCCTTGAACCCTGGTCCTCACACATGTAATATGTCAGCACACCTTTTCACTTTTTAAAAATATGACTTTTATTCAGCATTATTGCTTAATACTAAAAGTGAATAGTAATAAAGTCCTTTTCATAAATTTACTTCATATAGGTGTTTAACCAGGTACTGTTCATATGCAGGAATGAAAAAGGGGAGGGGGCTTGTTTTTAATTCATCCTTGTCCCATTTTATTTATCTGTTTATTTTTAGGTGGTGCCAGGGAATGAACCCAGGGCTTCACATTTGAGACACCAATAAGCAGCCTCTTCATTCTAATTTTTTATCTTTTTTTTTGAGAGGGTGGGAAGTAGAGAAGGAATCAGAGAGACACCAAAGCACCACCTCAACACCCATGGAGTCCTCTTGGTAGTCCAGGGTGCTCCCATTTAGTGCTAGGGCTCAAACCCAAGGCTCCACACACACCAAGACATGTGCTCTGCTGGGTAAGCTCTCTCCCAACCCTCCTTGTTCCATTTTATAGAAAGGTAACAGCACTAAAAACCAAACCCCAAAGTGGGTTGCTTAACATAAAAATAAATCCAGCGTTAGCCAGAGTCACTTGGATTAGATGTCGCTGTATTTGTTCTAACTCCAGTTTTTCTTTTCTTGTTCAAATAGGACGAAATAAAAACATGAAGTTGAGTGGGCGACCATATCGGCACATTGGTGTCCTTGGAACATCTAAACTGTATGTGATTCGAAACCAGATATTTACTTTCACACCCCAGGTGAGCAAGCACTAGCAAACCAACAAACATCCTCTAACCTTTTTTTTTCCTCCCGTTCTCTCTTCTGTGTGGGTGCTACTAATGTAGCAGGATTCTGCATGAATGTGTTCAAATAGAGACACAGCAGGTGACAGCAAGGGCCCCGCGCATTCTTTCCTCCTAGAAGTACTCAGGAAGCATGAATTGAGCAGACCAACTCTGTCCTCACTCCCCATCATGAGCAGTCATGACATTCGTACCACTTCACCGATTTGCTAGTGACGTCTTTGATTCACAGCCCCGGTGCCCCTAGCTGTCTTGGCAGGATCCTTAACACACACGTTATGGAACTTAAGAGACTTTCTTTCTAAAGGAAACTAGTCCTCTAGAATCCACAGGGGGAAAAATGCATCCCAGGGTGCTGGGTGGTTGTGCACCTGGTTGGGTATACATGCTACAAAGCACAAGGACCTGGTTCAAGCCTCCAGTCCCCACTTGCACGAGAAAAGCTTCACAATCGGTGAAGCAGTGCTGCAAGTCTCTCTGTCTCTTTCTCCCTCTCTGTCTTCCCCTTTAGTCTCACTTCTCTGTCTCTATCCAATAAATAAATGAATAAATGAAATATAATAAAAATATTTTTAAAATATTAAAAAGAAGTTATAAAATATCACCTGTGTGAGCAGCTAGAAGGGCCAGCAGTAGGGCCACTTCCTAAACACACTTGGCCATCAAGTCAGTAGCCCCCAAATACTCCTTTTCACCCTGTCCCATGCTGTTCACTTAAGTCTCAAGAGTTATTTCCACTGGTAAGAAAGCAGTAGCACCTTTAGTCCACACTCAGCAGGCTCTCTGCTAGCCAGAGGGAGTCTCCCCATCTCACTGCACCCAGCACCCAGCAGCCCTCAAGGACTGACTTCCTTTCAGAGAGAGCAGAGCTGCTTAAATCCCCACCTGAGCAGCTGTGGGTAGATGGAGCCGTGCCTCTTCTCATTCCTCGCCGATGTCACACAGTCCCTGGCAGGCCACACACAGACATGTCTGATGGCAGGGGAGACCCTGGGGGGTGGTGGCTCACTGCTAGGTTGGAGCCTCTTCCCTGGAGACAAAATGCAGGATTAGTGGTGCCATGAGGGATGGCTGTGGGGCGAGAAGCGAAGGCCAGCCTTTGACCTGCTCTGACTTGCAGTTCACCGACCAGCATCACTTCTACCTGGCCCTGGACAACGAGATGATGGTGGAGATGCTGAGGATAGAGCTGGCCCACCTCTGCACCTGCTGGAGGATGACGGGGAGACCTACACTCACCTTCCCCATTACCCACACCATGCTCAGTAGCGTATCAGCCGACTCCCTCCCTTCTGTTGGTTTGGGCCCTTTCCCAAATGTGTCAAGTGGTTTTTGTGGACAGAGTGAAGTCCTGAAGTCTTCCTCTCACAAAAGGAAGGGAGGAAAAAAAAAAGGAAGTGAGGGAGGGAGGAAAGGGAAGGGAAGGGGAGGGGAAGGAGGGAAGGGAAGAAAGGAGAGGAGAGGAGAGGAGAGGAGAGGAGAGGAGAGGAAAGGAAAGGAAAGAAGGAAAGGAAAAGAAGGAGGGAGGGAGAGCTCACCAGGAGCAGAGGAATCATGTAGGCATGGAGCCCCAGTCATAACCCTGATGGCCAAAAAAATAGGTCTGGGGAGGAGATAGTACCATTCGAGTGTGAGGCCCTGGGTTCTTTGCATGGCACCACATTAAGTAAAGGAAATCATTGTTCTCTCCCTCTCCCCCACCCTTAGCAAATGATGGCACAGACATTCACTCCGCAGTCCTGTCTACAATTAGAAAACTCGAGGATGGATATTTTGGAGGAGCTAGGTAATTTGTGATTTTTTTAAAAAGAAAAGTGATGTTGATCTTTCTTGAAGTTTTTCCCTTCCCTTGTCCCATTTCCCTATCAATTGCAGAACACAGAAACATGAAGCTTTAGTGTAAGAAAGAAGTCAGGGGGGTCGGGCAATAGTGCAGCGGGTTAAGCTCAATGGCACAACACACAAGGACCAGCATAAGGAACCCAGTTCGAGCCCCTGGCTCCCCACCTGCAGAAGGGTCACTTCACGAGCTGTGAAGCAGGTCTGCAGGTGTCTGTCTTTCTCTCCCCCTCTCTGTCTTCCCCTCCTCTCTCCATTTCTCTCTGTCCTATCCAACAACAATGACATCAATAACAACAATAATAATAACCACAATGATAAAACAATAAGAGTAACAAAAGGGGAAAAATAGCCTCCAGGAGCAGTGGATTCGTGGTGCAGGCACCAAGCCCCAGCAATAACCCTGGAGGCGAAAGGAAGGAAGGAAGGAAGGAAGGAAGGAAGGAAGGAAGGAAGGAAGGAAGGAAGGAAGGAAGAAATCAGAAGTTATATGAGCCAGTCACCCATGTGAAACTGCAACTATCTCTAGAGCAGCGTTGGGTGGGCATTTGTTAAGCTCTGCAGTAGCTGGGAAGCCTGGGGCATAGAGAAGTAACTGTGACCAGTCTCTGAAATGGAGTTTTGAGAATGCATGTGTGGGATACTGTATCTGTCTCTCCTGAGTGGTGCAGAAGAAAGTCCCCTATGCCTCAAAGCAAGCTGTGCTTTGGCAACCCTCAGAGCACAGCACCTGAACCTACCTGCCTAGACCAACACTCTCATGAACTGGTCTTCGTCCCCTTGCAGGCCTCGGCTAGGTGGATGCTCCCTAGCAGGGGCTCAACTCCTAGCAAATGGCCTTTTGTTGTTACACCTGCTGACTGGCACAAGGCAGAGGTTTTCTTGGTAGCACCTGAGCCCTGGTCTCTGAGCCTCTGCAGTTACTCCAGAAGGGCCCCAAGGAGACTCACAGTGCAGCTGTCCTGAGTGAGCTGTGGCTTTTCCCTGGCTCAGTGACCCATCCCTTTGTTCCCTGACGGAATGCTACTTGCTAAAAGCATTTGGAAGTTGAAGTCAGCCCTTCTCCTCACATCCCCTCACACCATGGACACTGCTGCCATCGTCACTTTTGTTGAAAGGTGGGGACATACACATGACATACAGTTTTCCACCTGGACCCTTTCAGTGTCCAGAGTGAAGTATACTCACCTTGTTGTGCAGACTATCTCTAGAACCTTTACACCTTGCAAAACAGAAATTCCAGCTCCATCGAGCAACTCTTCTTTCCTCACCACACCCAATCCTGGCATCTGCCTGCCTGCCTGTCTGTCTGTCTGTCAGTCTTTAACAATTCATGTCAGTGGGTTCAGTACCTGTCACTTTGGAGCTGGCTTACTTCACTTAGCGGACATCTGCCGGGCTACCTAACACCGGGGCTGCTGTAGACTTGACGTGACCCTCCCTCCAAGCTTCTCCTGGCCCCTCTCAGTCTTGGTGTCACTGAGACTGTCCCCAGGGTGGTGCCTTAACTGCAATGGGCACCCACTTCCGTACTTCTTACCTCCAGCTTGGGGAGGCCTCCACAGGTACATGGCGTCAAACAAGAAAATACTGCATGCCCACAATCAAATGCTTTCCAGAGGGCATTCTGTAATTGCAGTCTAAACCTTGTCAGAAAGAGACCACCTGCAGTTCATGGAGAACTTGCCATGTGTTCTGGGGTGCTTCATACGTGTGGCCTCACTTAGTCTCCACTGTCACTTGACATGTGACAAGAAACCAGAGCAAATTCTTTGGCTTCACTGCAACCTTTCCTACTAAGTTCTTAATGGCTAAGACCCAGACTATCTCTCTCTCTCTCTCTATCTCTCTCTCTCTTTCTCTCTTTCTTTTCTTTCTTTTCTCTCTTTCTTTCTTTCTAGTGAGGGGGTTAATGCTTTATAGTGCAATCACTGATGTATGCATACATTTCATTATATAATAGGCCTTCAGAATTGTCTTCCTATCCACTCTCTTCCTCACCAGAATCCTTTGCTTTGGTGCAATACACCACACAGCCTCACTTTAGCCTTTCCCTTAATCTAAGGGCCCTTAAAATGCTGAACTCAGGGATGTAGTTCAGTGGTAGAGGACATGCATTTCATGTCTGAGGTTCTGGGTTTGATCCCTGGCACCGCCAAAAAGAAAAAAAAGCTGAATCACCACACACTCCATACTACCCCCTGAGTTCATCTGCCTGAAACTTTTTAACATCTCTGCCTTTCTGCCTTCAACCTGACTCCTTTAATCTTCATCATGGAGAAACTTTTCAAGGGCCTTTTTCTAACCACCCCCCACCCCCTCCTGTTCTCCAAGCTCGGTCACTACCACTGGCCTCTGGGAGGTGGTTTTGACTTTATTCAGGGCTGACCTTCCTTCCCTCATGTTTTACGAGGCAGCCCATTGACCGTTTGGAGCACAAGCACCTATGAGAATTCGTCTGCATCGCGGCTTCAGTGTCCTGAAACCTGAGCTGCTGCTGGTAGCTCTGGGAGACCTTTCCTGCCTCCTGAGCTAATATTCTAAAAAAAATTTTATTATATTTTATTTATTGGATAGAGACAGCCAGAAATTGAGAGGGTGGGGACCAGGCAGTAGCACACTGGGTTAAGTACACATAGTGCGAAGCATAAGGACCCACACGAGGATTCCGGTTCGAGCCCCCGGCTCCCCACCTGCAGGAGGGTCGCTTCACAAGTGGTGAAGCAGGTCTGCAAGTGTTTATCTTTCTCTCCCCATCTCTATCTTCCCTTCCTCTTTCAATTTCTCTCTGCCCTATCCGACAACAGCAACAACAACAATAATAACAACAACAACAGTGAAAAAAATAGCCACCAGGAGCAGTGGATCTGTAGTGCAGGCAGCAAGCCCCAGAGATTACCCCGGAGGCAAAAAAAAAAAAAAGAAAGAAAGAAAGAAAGAAAGAAAGAAAGAAAGAAAGAAAGAAAGAAAGAAAGAGAAATTGAGAGGGTAGAGGGAGAGAGACAGAACCTGCAGCACAGCTTCACCACTCGCAAAGCTTTCTCTCTGCAGGTGGGGGCCGGGTCCTTGCTCATTGTGACATGTGTGCTCAATCAGGTGCGCCACCACCCAGCCCTGAGCTAACACTCTAGATGCTTTTGTGTTGGGCTGTGTGTTTCCGTATCCTTCTTGTGATTCATAGTGGAAGCTTGTCCACACACATCTTGTGACTCTAACATAATGTCTCCTTGGCAGAGTAAAATTAGGAAACCTTTCGGAATTTCTCACCACGTCTTTCTACACGTACCTGACCTTCCTGGACCCAGATTGTGATGAGAAATTGTTCGAGGATGTTAGTGAACGGAGCTTAAGTCCCGACAGCGAGTCAGATTTGGGTGCCTATTTGGAAGACATATATAATCAGGGTAATCAAGGTGAGGCTTGGGATGCCCGTGTGTGTGTGTGTGTGTGTGTGTGTGTGTGTGTGTGTGTAGGTAACATGCACATTCAGAACATTTCTGCAGCTCATACTCATTGGATTTTTTTTTTTTTTTGCTTGTCCGATATCAGAAAGCCAGGATGAACTGGACCAGTATATCAACCACCTCCTGCAGAGCACATCCTTGAAGTGCTACCTGCCGTCTCTACGGAAGAAGACGGAAGACACCCATGTCTTCAGCACCATTCACTGCACCCGGGATATACTCTCCATGATGGCAAAAGCAAAAGGTCTGGAAATCCCCTGTATGTTAGTTAGTCGTTTGTCTGCCCGTGAGAGCAGCTCCCTTGGTCAGAGCAAAGCCTGGCCACCATCAAAATGCCAGGGAGTCCTAGAAGACAACAGATGGAGGTGTTTCCTCTTCCACTCCTCCCCACCGCCCTCAGTCTTTCTCAGAGGCAGCTACTTTCAAGTCTTTTCCTTGGTTCTTCTGGCACTTGCCGAGCACCATATTTCTAAAATCATGTGTATACCGCCATCTTTTGGTGCACTAACTGTTCAGTATCTGTTGACTTCTTACTCAAATGAGAACTAGACCACTTTATTTATTTAGCAGAACTGGGGTCTCTGTTCTCTCTTGGGTGCCCTGTTATACCAGTGTTGACCTCCTGAGGTCTCCTGTCTCTGTCTCTTGCCCTGTTCTGAGGGCTAATACTTTCACTCAGTCAAGTACTTTTGCTTTTGTTACCATATTTTAAATCTTTGTTCTTTGAATGCATCTCCTCTGGTTTCGTGTGTATAGTTTAATTTCTTTTTTAAAAATGTATGTATATTTTTATTATTGGCTAGAGACAGAGAGAAATTGAGAGGTGGAGGAGATAGAGAGTGAAGGAGACAAAGAGACACCTACAGCCCTGCTTCACCACTCTGCAGGTGGGGCAGCAGGGGCTTAAACCTGGATCCTTGTACACCGTAATGTGTGTGCTTAACCAGGTGCGCCATCACTGGCCTTGCAGTTTAATTTCTTATACTCTAAGAATATAAACAGCGGAGCTTTTTGGTTTTCTATGTTTTTATAGTTTCCTCTCCCTGAAGGGATTTCCACTTCCTTCAAGTCACTGTTCTCCTGTTGCTTTGATTTCTGTCTTCTACATTAGAGTCCTTTCTCTGCTGCCGGGTGTTACTTGTAGGTCTGCTGTGCATGAGAATTTCCAAGCATGTGCGTGGGCACGTGGACTCAGATAGACTGGTCTCCTAGCCCTCCCTGCTCTGCTACCTTTCTGTCTTCTCTCTCTCTCTCTTTTTTTTTTTTTTTTTTGCTTTCCTGCCCTCCGCAAAGAATAGTTTCTGTAGTGTTAGTGGGGGGTGGGTGAGGAGGTAAAATTAAAATGTGTGTTCAATTCACTGGTGTAGCCTGGAGGTCTATAAATACTTTCTAAATAGGCATCGTCTTTACCTTAAAATTTTCCTGTGCTCCCCAAATGAAAAGTTATCACCTGAAAGGCAGAGATGGCTTACTGAATAAATATGAATAATGATAACACCCAAAAGCCATTAGAAAACAAATAGCCTGACACCTGGCAGTGCCAAGGTGAAGTGCACGCTGGGCAGGAAACTGAGACACGCCTTGATTCCAAGAAGGCCACTGAGCTTGGACAGATGGTCACCTCTCTGGTTCTCAGTTTCCTCGTTTGAAAGAAAAAGATGTCACCCTACGCTGTTTCTAAGGCTCCTTCACATTCTAAGATGCCAGGTAGATCTCCCGAGGTTTCAGGAGGGAAGAGTGAAATTTTGCTCCTAGATCAAAACCCATGTTCTGCTGATTTCTTTGTTCCCACTTTTGGAACACGATGCTGACTACATGGCAACTTCTTGTTGAAGTTAATCAAACTAAATAAGTCATCATCCTTTTCATTAGTTTGCATTAAATAAGTGTCCGCTGTACCTCTAAAAAGTAGTATTTTCTCCTTCCTGCCCTTTAGAAGAGCTCTTGATTCTTTTGTTTTCCAGTTGTTCCCATGACTCTGCCAGTCAGTATGCTCAGTGCCCACCGTAAATCACTGAATCTTGTTGATTCTACTCAGCATCTTCTGAACAAGGTAAAATATTTAGAACTACTCATTTTAAAAAGTGTGATGTCATGCAAACTATAATGTTATAGAACTCTTTGAAATGGCTTCACTCAAAAGAATGAGTGTAGTTATTTTTTTTTAATTTTTATTTATAAAAAGGAAACACTGACAAAAACCATAGGATAAGAGGGGTACAACTCCACACAATTCCCACCACCAGAACTCAGTATCCCATCCACTCCCCTGATAGCTTTCCTATTTTTTATCCCTCTGGGAGTGTGGACCCAGGGTCATTATGGGATGCAGAAGGTAGAAGGTCTGGCTTCTGTAATTGTTTCCCCACTGAACGTGGGCATTGTCAGGTCGATCCATACTCCCAACCTGTCTCTCTCTTTCCCTACTGGGGCGGGGTTCTGGGGAAGCAGGGCTCCATGACACATTGGTGGGGTCGTCTGTCCAGGGAAGTCCTTATTAACGCAGGACTTCAGGGATCAGAAGTTCTGGGTTTTTATATGAACTGGCCCATTTAGCTGTCTGGAATCTGCTATGTCAGTATGCACATTGGTTTGACACAAACCTTTATATTTCCCATGTAAGAAAAGGTCACTGGCTGTCTGCTCACTCATCAGAATCTGTATCGCACTAGAAGAGATGAACCAGCCCACTCTCTCTCCCTGTCCTGTCTGTGCCAGATACCTGGGGGCCAGAGGGGTGGGGCTACTTGCAGGGCGTGATACAAAACTGGAGAAAGACTCCTTAGGAGGAAAAAAAAATCTTAGAGTATTCCCCACTTGTTGCTATAATGTGTTATTTTCTCCAGAAGTTTCCCCTTGACTTTATCACACAGTAGATTCAGTGTCTATTGAAGAATATTCTAATTTAGCCTCAATTTTAGGTTGTGTAAACTCTTTTTTTCTTCCTTTCTTTCTTCCTTCCTTTTTTTCTTTTACCAGAGTACTGCTCTGCTCTGGCTTATGGTAGGGCGGGGATTGAACCTGGGGCTTTGGAGCCTCAGGCATGAGCGTCTTTTTGCCGAACCATTATGCTATCTACATTCACCCCTTGTTTTGCTTTCAAAAACATTTTATTGAGGTACAACATAAGTTATACCACATGTAAGTATAGAGCTCAATGAATTTTCACCAAGCTGAGAGACCAGTGGGAATGTCCTGCAGCCCCTTGATCCCCTCATGCTCCTCCACTCCAAAGGTAGCTGCTAACATGATTTCTAACACCTAAAATAAAGGCTTAGTGTACCTGTTTTTCACTTCTACAGAAATAAAAGTTACTCTCATTTTAATGTTTAGTCTCTTGCAAACATCAACAATCTGACATAATGATTCACTGATCAAAAATAATAAAGTAAATAAACATTTATGAAAGAAAGGGCTTATGAAAACCTGGAGCACAGGCCAGTGGCAGAGTTTCAAGACCAGGTCAGTGCATCACTTCTAGATCTGAAAGTTCACATGCTCAACCTCACCCCTTTACTTTCTTGGCTTTTGTGTGGCCAGCCTCCAGAAGATGACATCCAGTGGCCCACAGATGACCATGGTGACTTGGACTGTGAAAAGCTGGTTGAGCAGTTGAAAGACTGTTCTAACCTACAGGACCAAGCAGACATTCTCTACATTCTGTATGTATTAAAGTAAGTCAGTGGCCTTTCCTTGGTTGGACTTTCTCTGTTCCCTTATCCTAGTCTTCCTGGCCTTCCAGGAAGCCTGGGTAATGGTAGTAGTTACCCACATCACCATGAGTGGCATCTCCACTCCTTTCTCTCTCTATGCACCTGGTAATGCTGGCCTCCCAGGACAAGAAGACTGGATGAGGCCAGGATTTCTCAGCTTCCTGTGAGACTTCTGTGTCAACTGAAGAGGGGACTGCTTTGGTAGAGATCCAGGGTGCTGGGAGGGCCTGAACACTTGGTGGAAGTCACAGTAATTCATTCCCCTCCCAGCCAGGCTTGCTCTGTTATGAGAGAATCCAATCCTTGAACACCATGCTTCTGCGGTTTTCTGTCTCTTGACAGGGGGCCCAGCTGGGACACAAATCTCTCCGGCCAGCACGGGGTCACTGTTCACAGCCTCCTCAGCGAACTCTACGGGAAAGCAGGCTTGAACCAGGAGTGGGGTTTGATCCGCTACATCTCGGGTCTGCTCAGGAAGAAAGTGGAGGTTCTGGCTGAGGTGAGAGGGACTGGGTGCTTTGTTTGTCTGTCCTGTCTAGCCCCATTCCTTCTCCTTGGTGGAAAAGCAGGATCAAACACCTCTTACTTGTAGAGGGAACTGGTTACTTACTAGCTAGATGGAGCAGGCGGCCTCGCCTGACCTCCTGCTGCTCTTGGAAGGCCAGGAGAGGAAATTAAATTCAAGTTGATTAGTTTCGTTCCTCCTCAGCTGCAGAAAAAGGTTTACCAAGAAATGGAATGCGAAATATTCTGTGGCCTGGCACCCTCGCAGCTCCTTCTCATTTCTGTATATCCAGAGTACAATCGTCATTAATACTTCCAACCCTGACACCCTGCATGCCCCACAACTGCTTTCCAAAGCATTCCAGCTCAGTATTATGGGTAAACAACGGTATCTGTAATATGTGAATAGTGGAGAAGCTGGTACCCTAGGGCTAGGATCTGATTGTTAGCCCTTTATATCACTACCTAAGACTCAGGACAGCCCATCCCCTGGTGACGTTTCAGGCAATGCAATGTGTTTGCTACAGTGAGTGGGAATTAAACACCCACCAGTGGGCAGAAACAAGCCTGGGGCCACATATGTTTTCGATAAAGGGCCACATAGATGATAAAGCTATGATTTTATTAGTGGTGACCACTCCCCACTTTCTCTGTTAACTTCTCTCTGTTTTTCTGGCTGGGTAGGCCTGCACAGACCTGCTGTCACACCAGAAGCAGCTCACAGTGGGCCTGCCACCTGAGCCCCGGGAGAAGACGATCTCTGCGTAAGCCACTGACCTGGTGCCGCCGAGCTATTGGAGACCATGGGAGGAAGCCATCAGTACCACCCACACTCAGCAGGAGGGCTCTCCTCTCCTCTCCTCTCCTCTCCTCTCCTCTCCTCTCCTCTCCTCTCCTCTCCTCTCCTCTCCTCTCTTCTTCTTTTTTTCATATTGTGCCAACAATCAAACCCAGGGCCTTACACATATATTCTACTGCTGAACCACCTCCCTAGCCCTGTTTTTATTTCATAATTTTGTGTGAGAAAGGGGGAGCTTGGGGTGAGACACCAAAGCACTACTTTATGGCCATGGAGTTCCAGTTCTTGTGGTGCCTGGGATGGAGCCCAGACCCTCATGTGTGGAAGTCAGGCACTCTACCCACTGAGCCACCTCTCTTGCTGAAGAGGGTCTTTTTAAAGACACTGTTGCTTGGGAGCTTCTAGCACAGAAAACTAGGCTTCATTCATCTGGGAGGGCCAGGGTGCTGCCACTCCACAGCAGCTCTCATTATCTCTGTTCTGCTGTTCCTTCCTAGGCCCCTCCCGCCTGAAGAGCTCACCAAACTCATCTATGAAGCCAGTGGAGAGGACATCAGCATAGCTGTCCTCACACAGGTCAGCAGGTGGGGCAGCAGGGCAGTCCCTCCTCAGGGCCGCCACCCCTGGTCTCTGAAACACTGCCTCTCCTGTGTCCCCACCAGGAGATTGTGGTTTACCTGGCAATGTATGTCAGGTCTCAGCCCGGCCTCTTTGTGGAGATGCTCCGACTCCGGATCGGGCTGATCATTCAGGTGATGGCCACAGAGCTGGCGCAGAGCCTCAACTGTTCAGGTGCGGCACACATGCATAGGGAAGGACTCCCACCCAGAGGGACCCTGGCCTAGCCTTCCAGAACCAGGGCTTCGAATCCTTGGTGCCTGCTCTTGCTTTAGTACCTTAGCTCATTTAGAGAACCTTCTGCCAAGCCACCCAGCTAAGGATGTTGAATCTCATTGTGCAGAAGGGAGGCACTAGAATATTCTGCCCTGCTCCTAACATCTCCTTTCGTTACTGTGCTTCCTTGCTGCAAGATGCCTTTCCCCATTTAACAGCACTTCCAAAGGGAGGTTTCCTACCCTTTTACATCCATAAATCAACAGCAAGATGCATTTCAACATTGGGGATCATTACAGTGTGGAAAAGCATGCATCTCGAAATTAAGAAAATCACACTGTAGACAACAGCACAGAGAATCACCCAGGATCAGTACATTTGAGCCCCAAAGTAGTGGTGAGGTGGTCCTGAAGAGGAGGACCCCCAATCCCAGCACCCCTCATCACTCTCCCCCTCACCACCACCATCACTACTGCCAGCCTTGTGTCTCAAGACACTTGTAAGATGTTTCTTTTTAGGAGAAGAAGCTTCTGAAAGTCTCATGAACCTCAGCCCTTTCGATATGAAAAGTCTCCTGCACCATATTCTAAGTGGGAAAGAGTTTGGTGTTGAAAGAAGCAGTAAGTAAATGTTCCTTTTACCTCTACTGGGTGGGTGGGGACCTCCGAAGGTCTGACTAAACTAACTGTCCAGTGCTGCCTGGAGCTGCTCTGTTTAGGGACAAGTTGACATCAGTAATTGCTATTCAGAACTGAACATATGAGTGGGAGGTTCCTACTTGACCCAGATTAGTTTCAGATTCAGGGTTCGGGTGCCACCTAGGCATGCTGGGGGGTCGAGTGGGCTTGGCTTGCACACGTGCACTCAGACGTGCTGACTTTCTCTTCTGACTGTGGATGTAGGTGCTGCCACTTGTGCACAGGTGTTTGGAGGGGTAAGGTGCCCCAGGTGTCAGGATGAAGCAGCTGTCCTTTAGTTTGGGCAGGAGCTTTCTCAGCCAGACCCTCCTCGCCTGTTCTGGCACGGGCAAGGAGCAAAGCCCCACACAGCCCCAAAACACCTTCTAGACGATGAGCGAGCTGACTTTAGCCCCATCTAACTTGCTCAGTTTGTAGTTTTTGCCGGCACCCCCTTTGCAGTGCTAGCAAATTGAATCACTCAGGTCCTGGTGGAATTCCGTTTTCAAATGCTCTCTAATTATAATTGAAGCCATTAGCCATCTCTCCTCCTCATAATAAAGCTAACAGATTCGCAGACACATTTGTGAATTTATTTCATCAAGCCAGAGAAATGCAGTGTGGGCTGCCATTCTTCTTCTTTAGTAAGAAGGACACTGGGTACTTAGTGTTTGTTCCCCAGCATGTGCGCCAGCCAGCAAACAAAGACGGCGGCAAGCGATCAGATGTGTTCTGGCGGCTCCGCTCCTTTGCTGAGGGAAGACTGCTCAAGATCCTTTTCCAGAAGTACTTTGCAGTGCTTTCAAATGCTCGGTCCCTGAAATGTAAATATACAAGCTGAATATTTAATGTACTCTGCTCCTCAGAATAGGGTACGCGGTTTGACACAGATAATTATGAAAAATGGGTGATCTGATGTAAAGCTATGGGTGCTTGGGGAATTGGGAGCAGAATGACGTCACTTGAGAGCCCTAAATCTGTCCGCTTGCCAGCAAGGCCAGAAGAGCTCCTGTCTTCAGATAGGATGTCACTCGTTGATTGTCCTTGTTCAGTTGTTATTGATTGGGAAACTACACAATCTTAGATCCTGTTTCACTTCTGAGATGTTGGGGGAGAGGAATCTTTCCAGCTGTGCTCTCTGCACACAGCCCTCACTGCCACCTCCCAGATCTCTTGGGCTTCTGCTGTCCACTTTCCTGGTGCTCCTCCCTCCCTGCTGTCCTTTATATGTTGCTGTTCCCTGGATCCATATTTGCTCCAGACAGTATCTTTCACTCCCCTGGTTTCAGTGGTGAGTTGGGTGAGAAGGTGTGGTGTGGGGGACACTCCTGGACCAAATAACTTTTATTATTATTATTATTTATTTTCGCTTTTGTTGCCCTTGTTGTTTCATTGTTATAGTTATTATTGTTACTGTTGTTGATGGCATCATTGTTGGATAGGACAGAGAGAAATGGAGAGAGGAGGGGGAGACAGAGAGGGGAAGAGAAAGAGAGACACCTGCAGACCTGCTTCACCGCTTGTGAAGTGACTCCCCTGCAGGTGGGGAGCTGGGGGCTTGAACTAGGATCCTTATACTGGTCCTTGTGCTTCACGCCACGTGCGCTTAACCCGCTGTGCTACCGCCTGACCCCCCCCAAGTGACTTTTTAAAGTTGGCGCCTCCTTCTGGTGGTGGAAGGAGCAGGTGGGCCGCAGGAGCAGCAGGGGCAGTGCTCAGTGCCAGGGCAGGCTGGAGTGGAGGGAAGAGGATGGCGGAGCTTTGTGGGCTTCAGGGAGGGTTCATGAGGCTTTATCCTGAAGACAAGAGTTAGGCATGGAAGGATCAGGAATGGGCAGTAATTCCTTGTAAAGTAATTGTTGTGTCTGCCCTCAGAGGGTGGCAGTGATAGAGGGACCAGGCACAGAAGTAGGTGATGGAGGACCCCTGTATAAGCATGCATCAGCGTGCCAGTTCTTGCTGTGCTGTTCTCCCAGGATGCCTCTCAACCTACTGGACTCAGTCCTGCTGTGCTACCTGCTGTGCTGGGCTCCCTTTCACTTCCCTTAGCCGTAGGCCCAGTGGGGGCACTCCTCAGGACCTGCTTCTGCTCTTTTGAGAACAAGGAGCCTGGCATTAGGGCTCACACTTGGCACTCAGATGGGTGGCACAGGAAAACTTTCCCGGGTCATCAACCAGTGACCACAGACTCAGGGGCTGCCAACCACCCCCCGCACCCCATTAGTGAGCTGCAGCGGTTCTGCTATTTCCCCACGATGATGTGCTGGTCACACTGACTGGGGACACAGCTAGCAAGGTCAGCTGTGAGCTCCACACAGTAGGTCTAACAAAACCTGTGGAAAAATAAAAATAAGATCGGGCCTATTGCTAGCCATTCAGGAACTCGAGCGCCATGCAGTCATTAAGCTTGATTGGATAGACTAATGCCATAGGAGACGGTTTTAAAAAAAGAAAGGCAGGTTACAGAACCAAACACTTAGGTTGTTCATTTGTTGCACACATAGCAACTCTGTTTATAAGGTAAAAGAATGTACAGTTGTAAAAGACACCCTGGAAGAGTGACCGTTAAAATATTACTCTGACTTCCTTAATTAATTGAGTGGTGTCAGTTTTCTACAAAGAATGTTTGCTTTTGGAATAGCAGAAACTATCAGAGAATATACTTACTTCATCCCAGGGGTTCTGGTCACTCTGATTTCTGCAGACAACCTCAGTGACCTCTGCTCTTTCATCTGCAGACTGAGCCTGGGCTACATAGCAGGTCCTGTTCTGGGTGCGGGGCATGGGGCACTGGCCCCCTCTAAGGGAGTTGGCAATAGAGCGGAGGGCCAGGGACACTGATAAAAACAAGCGTGTGGCTTGTCCTCCCTCCAGGTGGATGCCAAACGGTTTCTAAGAACCACATCTGTGTGTGTGTTTCCCTTTTAGTGCGACCTATCCATTCCTCTACATCCAGCCCTGCCATATCCATTCATGAGGTGGGCCATACTGGTGTCACCAAAACCGAGAGGAGTGGCATCAGCAGACTGAGGAGTGAGATGCAACAGGTAAGAGTCAGCAAGGGTGTAGGCGAGGGGGCCAGAGCTTATGCCAGAAGCGATAGAAACCTGGACTACGCAGGTGCAGCCCACTGTTTGTGGGGACAAGAGGCCCCTCCTGGCCTGGCATCTGAACACATCCCCGGACCCAGATATCATAGAGCCATCCACATGCTCATCCTTAACCTCAGCATTTCATGTGAACATTCTGGAAAATGCCTTTCCCCATATTTACTTCTGTTGCCAAGAGCCATTCTTTGGAGTGAGCAATAGCCATGTCAAAATTAGAGCCATGCAACACAGTAGCCAACCAGCTCGCCAGAGGGAGAGAAGCTGAAAGCCAAATTCAGTGCTCCTGATAGCTGCTTCCTCACAGGCCTCTCTCTCCTTTGCCCACCTTTATTTAATTCACAAGAAATTTCTTTGGAACTCACCCCATAAGACTGCAAGCCGACGGCGTTTTAGTCCTAATGTGCCATCTGCTGTGTGCGAACTTGACCATGATCTGCAGTAGGAAATAAGTTTCCTTCTGGCCATGACCCGCAGTGAGAATTGGACTTGGGTTTTCTTGTCCATTTCAAATGATGGCTCAGCAGAGTGAGTCTGTGAGGCACCAGTGGGTCAGCTGGACCAACACGTCATGCACATCTAGAGGCTGTAGAAGAAGTAGGAGGACATTCTTGATCCAAAACTAGGGCTTTTAAAAAAAAAAATTCATTGGGAGGAGGGGTTAATAGATCACAGTACAGTTGTTGGCACATAGGTATAATTTCTCATCTCGCCATGACAGATGTCTGCAAAACACTGTCACTGCCAACTTAGGTCCTTTTTCATCACTATGCACCAGGACCTCAGTCCCCCCTCCCCCAGCCCTCTCCCTCTTCATCCCCAAAGTCCTTTGCAAACACAGCAAACAATGAGATACCACTTCACTACTGTGAGAATGTCACATATCAGAAAGGATTGTAACAACAAATGTTGGAGAGGTTGTGGGCGATTGCAAAGCTAGGTTTTATTTCCTGAACTATTTTTCTTTTCTTTCAGATGACGAGGCGGTTCAGTGCTGATGAGCAGGTGAAACAGCTTTGCTTTGCCTCATTCTTTACTGCATGTGTTTCATGTCATTCTGGTTAGATGTGGAAAGCAGGGATGTGTGTGTATATTCTCGGTGCACCGAGGACTCTGCCCCTAGAGGAGGCTTGGGTGGAGATGGCTCTTTGGGCTGTGGCATCAGCCCTAGAGATGGGCAAAGAGCTGGACTCTGCCATGGGAGAAATGACATTGTCCCTGGTCTTTTAAAAATCGATTTATCAGGGGCCAGGTAGTGGTGCAACTGGTAAAGGCACACAAGTTACCATCTACAGTGAACTGGGTTTGAGCCTCTGTCCCTGCCTGCAGGGGAGGAATCTTCATGAGCAGTGAACTGGGTTTTTTCTCGTCCTTTCTCTTGCTCCATTTCTCTCTGTCTCTATCAATTAAAAAAAATTCTAAAAAAAACCCATCTAGCAAAGTCTTCGCAAGCTCTTGTGTTTTGCAGAGAGAGAGAGGGAGAGAAAGAGAGAGAGAGAGGGAGGGAGAGAGAGAGAGATCCCAAGCTCTGCTTTGCAAGAATTTTTGCTAAAAAAACAAGTAAGTGTGGAAAAGCAAAATGGTCATTGAGAATAGGTACACCTTAGAGATATTGTAGGTTCAGTCCAAACCACCGCATTAAGGTGAATGTCTTCATAAAGAAAGTCACACACTTGGGGGCCAGGTGATGGCTCACCCAGTTAAGTGCACATTATTACAAAGCTCAAGGATACAGGTTTAAGCCCCTGCTCCCCACTTGCAGAGGGTCCACTTCACAAGCAGTGAAGCAGGTCTGCAGGTGTCTGTCTTTCTCTTTCCCTCATTATCTCTCCCCCTCAATTTCTCTCTGTCCTATCTAATAAAATGAAAAAAAAATAGAGGGAAAAAAGAAAGGAAGGAAGAAGGAAATTGGCCACCAGGAGCAGTGGATTCATAGTCCTGCCACTGAGTTCCAGCAATAACCCTGGTGGCAGAAAAAAAAAAAAAGGAAGTCACACAAATTCTTTGTTTAGAAAATTTTTATTCCCTTTTTTGTTACCCTTGTTTTTTATTCTAGTTATTATTGTTGTTGATGTCATCATTGTTGGATAGGACAGAGAGAAATGGAGAGAGGAGGTTAAGACATAGTGGGGGAGAGAAAGAGAGACCTGCAGACCTGCTTCACCGCTTGTGAAGTGACTCCCTTGCAGGTGAGGAGCTGGGGTCTCAAACCAGGATCCTTAGGCCGGTGCTTGTGCTTTGCACCACCCATGCTTAACCTGCTGCACTACCGCCTAACTCCCCTACACACACAATTCTCTAGCTTCTCAGTGCATGTAAGTTTTCTTTTGTGCTACTGTAGTCTACTGACTGTGCTGTAGCATCCGTCGTAAATACTGTCTATTCCTTTGTTAAAGAACACTTTATTGCTAAAAATCACGGACCATCATCTGAGCCGTCAGTGAGCTGTAATCTGTTTGGTGTTCTGGGTCTTATAATATCTGCAGAGTATAAGAAAGCGAGGGCCACCTGTATGTCAGTAGGAAATGCTGCTATTGTCCCCAGAAAGAGACAGAGGATTCAGCCCTGGAATAGAAATACAGCTTTTATTTTTTACTGTCACCCTTGTAACATACACAGTTAGCCCTCCTCCATCCTCCAGAAAACTGGAGCCACAATTCTAATGGTTTAATGTCTTCAGGGAACCTTGAGCGACATGTAAAAGCTCACACTCTGGTATGTGTTTTTTCCAAATAAGGAACTGAGTTTCCAGACATCTTCCTTTGCCAGCCACTCGGTGGCATCGTCCCTCTGGTTACCCACATCCCAGTGGTGGCTGACCAAGGATGAATATGGGTGGTTTCTTTCTCCCACTTCCGTTGAATGCTGCCTTCAAATATTCCGGGAACAAAATGCCAGCCTTTCTTCTTCGATGGGTCTAGATTCAATTAGCCACTGCAGGGTGTGTTTGGCCACTCACATTAAGCAAATGTGTCCTTCTCTGTTCAAAATGCACAACAGCAAGCGCAACACTGACAGTTCCTGGTCACTTTGCAATCTGAGATGCACACGTGTGCTCAGGTGTTCATCAGGGTAAGGGCACAGTCTAGATTTTCAGAAGAGGAGATACTCGCATGGCCAGAGGTTACCTGCCTGGTCATCCCTGTTTATTCAGCAAAGAGCTCTTGAGTGCTAGGAGGTGCCGAATACTAAATGCTGCTTGTGAGGGGTTTTGTTGATCTCTATAGACTTTCACAACTCTTAACCTGAGATTGGCATCTCATGGCTGTGACCTTGGAAAACGAATGGTGCCCTAACTCTAAGAGTCCCCTCCCTCCCTACATACACTGGAACCTGGCAACCTTTTACACTTGAAGAAAGAGCATTTGCTGAGGTTTTAGTCAGTGGAGCCCGCTGGTCTCAGAGACAGCTTGCTGGGTGGTGTGAACTTGCACTTTCTTTCATGGGTGTTTCCATGCTGGGGGCCTTTGGCACCACTGCATATGACTGATGAACTTCTCTTTGTTTTGTAGCTCTTTTCTGTGAGCCAGACCACATCCACCGGCATGTGCTCCAAGTCTGTGGTAAACCATGTGTCCCAACTGTTGTCCCCTTGCCACCGCCTCCTCATTTATGGTGTCTGATCCTCTCATGCTCTCACCTCGTGCCTCATTTCACTGCCATTCTGAGGAGAGTCTAGAGAGAAAGTGAAGAGTTCTTGAACCGAGCTCTGTTTCTTATCCTGACTTCTCCATGCTCCTTACTGGGCTGTGTGTGCATGAGGAGGTCTCTCCTCACCAGTTCTCAGGAGCTTCTTGAACCTTCTAGGCATCAATCCCACACCTTGCTATTGAGTCATGGTGGTGAGCCATTGCCCACGTGTGGTGATTAGTGCTTTGCATTCGTAACTACCCTACCTGGCCTGGAACCCTGGGCCAAACTGAGGACTAGGAACTGTTCTCATTGTAAAGGTTAGTCTGAATCTTCCTCCCAAAACTAGAAAGAAAACCAGCTGAGTCATTGATGAGTGCGGCTGTAATTACTTTTATTTGTATCTAATTGCTTCTGTATTTTAAATGGCAGTAATGAGCTCAGTGGAATAACCCAGCCTAACAGCCTTTCAAAATAAGACCTGATGAAGTCAGAATGAGTGCAGAGAGGAGGCCCTCCTCTCCTGCCAGGATACTGAACACTGAGATTTCATTTTCAAGCCTAGAAACTTAATGTTGACTTTGAGAAATGTGAGTGCTAGCGTTCAGAGCAGAGACTTCACCAGACCGTCACCAGCCTGGAGACCCAGGGTTTAGGACCCACCCCAGAAGAAAGCACATTGTGAGCTTTGCTGCAGGGACAGTGCCTGGCAGGAGGCAGCTCCACCCACCTCTGCAGTAGGGTGAGCTGCCACCTCCCAGAAGTGCTGGTGGAGCCCCATTGTTTCCCTGGAGGAGGCCAGAATCAGACCAGGAAATGAGCAGGAGATGGCAGCTTTTCCCTCTGTTTCAGCTAAGCCTGTGTCCTTGTTTGGAGGCAGCCTTTGCCCCAGTAGGCTGACCCCAGCGCAGAAAACAGGCCAAGCAGAAAGCAGAGGGAAGAGGCCACCCACACTGCTGTCTTGTGTGGCTTCTAGCAGTTTCTTTCTGTCGTTGACTCCAGATCCTTCTGACGGTGTAATATGTTGTGTTCTCTGTGAACGGGGTGGGGGGAATAGAAGATGGTGACACCCCTTCCCAGTGGCACTGCAGAAAGGCAGAAGAATAGGCTGGACTGTGGTCTCTTGCTCCTGCTCTGGGGCCCCAGGGCATCTGCAATCACTCTTGCGGCAGTGTCAACCAGCGGGCTTAGGGCACTGTCCTCTTGAAGCACCCTTGGTGGTGGCACAGCCTGCTGGAGTGCATCCTTTGTTGCTGCCTTCGCTCTTGGGGTTTGCAGGGAGGCCAGTGAAGGGGTTCTGGAACCAAATCAGGGGCCAGACGAGTCTCTCCAGTATCTTGTCTGAGCACAGGATGCTTTGGTGGCAGGGACGACTTAGCTGAGTCTTCTCTCCTGGAGGCCAGGAGGTGTCTGAAGGCCATGCCCTGTCTGTCTTGCAGAGGCCCAGCACTCCATCCTCACCCACAGGCACTTCGTCCTCAGACTCGGGCAGCCAACACCTTGGCTGGGGGGAGCGGCAGGGCCAGTGGCTCCGCAGGAGACGGCTAGATGGGGCCATCAACAGGGTCCCTGTGGGCTTCTACCAGAAGGTGTGGGAGATCCTTCAAAAGGTGAGTCTGGCCCTCTGGGCATCACTGTGAGGGCACATGCCCCTTCCTCCTGTCCTGTATTGTGAGGCAAGGTGGTCCATGGCTGTAGAACTAGCACACATCCTCCCCACCACCCCCCAGTTCTCTGTCTTTTTGCACAAGGAACAGACTGCAGTCCACAAAGCAGGAGCAGGCTGACTCCTTACTAAGCTTTTGTGTGGGCACGTTTCACAGGCAGCAAGGAGAGGAAAGTCAGCCCAGACCAACCATACCAAACCCCCTTCTTTCTGTAGCAGGAGACTGGAGGGTTGATTCCTCCCTTTAGCCTCTGCTCCATGGGGACCCAGGTCCTCCTGCCATATCAGGATCACAAGCCTCTGCTGCCACTCTGTCCTCAGCCCAGGGGGACAGAGCTGGGCAGTTGCTGCCAGGGCACTGTGCTTTCGAGGCCACCAATTAGACTAGAACAAACGGTTCCTAGAAAATCTCCCCACCCTCCCTGGGGCCTTCCGAACTGCCCCCTGGACTGCCACTGGCTCAACACCAAGACACTTTTATTATGAAAAAGCAGCACTTTGGATGGAGCTGGGAGCCTGATATTTATATCCACTGGCGTACGTGTGCCTGTGCGTGTCTGTGCATGCGCCCAAGGCCTTTGTGATTGCTGCTTTTTATAGAAATTTCCAAAATAGATGCCTGCAAAGGCACAGAAGTCTTACTTCACCAGCAGAAGCCATGAAAATCTCCCTTTATGCTGCACAAAAGGGGGCTTCTGTGGCACCTGGGGCCAAGTTGCCAAGTGAAAAGCTGCTTCCTAAGGGTGGGCAGGGCAGCTCCCTGGGGCATTGTTCCTGTGATCTGAAAGCTGCCTGCTGGGTGTGAGAATTGTTCCATCCAAAACACAGCCTGTGGGCAGTGAGAACATACTCTCTAAAAATATCTCCAGCAGTCTGGCATGTTCTGGCCCCGTGTGCAGGGGGCAAAGCAGCAGGACTGGTGCACAGGTGCGCTGCGAGATCACCTGCAGCAGTCTGACATGTGACATGTGACATGTGTTCTGCCTCCAGTGCCACGGCTTGTCCATCGATGGCTACGTGCTGCCCTCCTCCACCACACGAGAGGTATGACAAGACCCCCAGAGGCCAGCTCCCCGCTTCTTGCAAGCCTTTCAGCGTGTGGAGGGCCCATCTTTTTGTCTATCTAGCCCGCAAAGTTCCTTTTCCACAGTGAATTCAGCACCACCTTTATCTCTGTCCCCTTAGAAGTCGCATTTCTGACTATCAGGACCTTTAATTCATCCCCTGAAAACCCAGAGTAGCAGGGCAGGTGGCTCAACAGAGAGCGGGTAGGACTTGAATGTGTGGGGCCCCCAGTTCGATCCTTCCATTGCGTATGTTGGAGTGGTGCTCTGCACACACATAATCCCAACAAAAATAAATCTTTTACTCTTTTTAAAAACCCTTACAAAGAGAGAAGAACACAAGCTGCATGCCACATGTTCCAGGCCACTGCAGCCTCCTCGGGCCTGCCCATGGATAATAGTCACCTTCTTGGGGTTGCCCTTACTCAGTCTTCAACGAGTACTTTAGCTTAACCTCTGCCCGAAGCACCATGCTATCCACTTGTGGAGAGAATAAGGCAAAAGAGAAAACGGGAATGGCCCCTGCACCCTGCAAGTCCCAGTCCCACTGGGTAGGTTCATGGTATCAGGACAACGTCCACCATGCACTGACCAGGAAGGAGGTAGCAGCATTTGGCCAGAGCCCAGGAGTGCCACATTGGTGACAGGGCTGTGTCTATCCCTGATTCACTCCTCACCCGCGCCACTCTTTTCACAGATGACCCCACAGGAAATCAAGTTCGCTGTCCACGTTGAGTCGGTGCTGAATCGTGTGCCACAACCCGAGTACCGACAGCTGCTGGTGGAGGCCATTATGGTGCTTACTCTGCTCTCAGACACAGAGATGAACAGCATCGGGGGCATCATCCATGTGGACCAGATCGTGCAGATGGCCAACCAGCTATTCCTGCAGGACCAGGTGGGTGTGCCAGGTCTGCCCAGTACCCCACAGCTGAGGAGGGACAAACACAGGGCTTGGATGGGCTGGCTGGCATTTATCTCTGCAAGACTGAAGTTTTGTTTTGTTTTTCTCCCCCCCCCTTGGAACATGAATTGGAGGGGTTTTTTTTTTGTTTGTTTGTTTGGTTTTTTTTTTTTTTTTTGGAGAATGAGTTGAGGGTCTCACACATGCACTGAGTAACCTCTCTGGCCCAGTATTATTGTTTTTTTATCCTTAGAGATCACAGAGAGAGAGAGAGAGATACCAACACACTATTCCACCTTCATGGAGCTCCCAGGTGGTTCCAGAGGTTAAACTCAAGGCTTCACACACCAGAAACTGTATGCTCTACTTGCTGAGCTATCTCCCAGCCCCAAGGTAAGAGATTCTGTGTCCAAAGACAAGAATCTCCTCAAACAAAGAAAATATCATCACAGATGGTGAGAAGCCATCGACCATTTGCATAGAGAATGGCACAGTGCCCCCCTAGGAGTGTAAAGCCCCCTGGAGACCAGCAGGTCTGTGCCAACACAGCATTACGGCCAGCAGTGCCCATGCTACACATCTGGCTCAGAGTACACAGACTTTCCCCTGGAGGAGCCTGTCTCATTTCAAGTCAGTAATAATCTGTGAACCAGGGTATGTGGGCACATGGCAGAGTACCAGGACATAGGCAGGCATCCCTGCCAAACTGACACTGTGGGTTCTGCTGGCATCAGGTTTGAGTCTGGCAGCAGGCTTGCCTCCAGCACCCCAGCGTGCACACTGCTCACCCTCTGTCTTTTCCTACTGCAGATATCATCTGGAGCCATGAACACCCTGGAGAAGGACCAGGCCACAGGCATCTGCCACTTCTTTTATGATAGTGCCCCGAGTGGGGCATATGGGACAATGACCTACCTGACCAAGGCAGTGGCTTCTTATCTGCAGGAACTGCTGCCCAACTCAGGCTGCCAGATGCAATAGAGCCCCCTGCTCCTTTGACCCCTGAGACTCCCTGTGCAGTTACAAAAGCATGTTCCACCACAAGTAGGGAGGAGACGGTGATGACTGGCCTGAAACCTATGTCTGTCCAAGCTACAGTGAGTGCTCTGCAGCCTTGGGCTCATGGTCTCACATCCTTTTGTTGTCACAGCATCTGGTCTCTTGGAGCCTGAGGAGTAACAGGAAAATAGTCTCTCAAGTGCAGAATGGATCAAGACACCAGTTTACATGGATGTTGTCAGGGTAGTGCCAAAATAGACTCCATGAGCTAGTACCATCTCTTAAGAGCAGCAGCCGCCGCGCCAGTAGACCTTAACAAGGGGAACCATGCTCATTACCAATATAGCTCTCCTGTTGAATTAGGCATTTCTTGTCCTCTGCTTTCTTGCTGGGCCCCTGTCATTTTAGTGGCATAGCTACCTTTAAGTGACTTCAGTCCCTCTCACCAAGATCTAGAAAATCGCTGCCAGGTAAGTGAGACTTGATCTTCAAAGATCTGCTCCTGGCTACCCATGAATTAGGGCCTCCTCCTGCCTTTTAGAGAAACCCCACATCTTGAGATGTGTGTGTGTGTGTGTGTGTGTGTGTTGTGTGTGTGTGTGTCTTTGTCTCTCTCTCTCTCTCTCTCTCTCACACACACACACACACACACACACAGAGAGAGAGAGAAAGAGAGAGGCAGGGAAGGGCTAAGTTTTATTGCAACTGAGCCACATGTTTGGGGAGCTAGAGCAGATATGTATGTGTGGGGGGGGTCCCTCTGGAAGGCCCATGTCACTGCTGCCCCCACAGGCAGTCATGGCCTCACATTCTGAGGGTTCAGTATCTGAGACCATGAAAATGGGTTCATGGTCACACCAGCAGTGCTCTTACCTTGAGCCACGCTGGAACAAGCAGCTCTGTCATGGGTGCACTGTGGCCACAGAAGGCAAGGACACAACCTGACAGGACAGGGGTTCCCCTATTTCTTTTTAGGAGAGAGAGACCCCCACAGCACAGAAGCTTCCTTCAATGTGGTGGAGGTCAGGCTCGAACCTGGACACACACATGGCAAAGCAGCGCCTTATCCAAGTGAGCTATTTCACAGACCTGATTTTCATCTTTTGCCCATGTCCTGGTGGCCATAGTTTCCATTTAGTTTGTCTGATCTGGGGGAAGAGGTGGGCAACAACAGGGATATGGTCTCTGTGACTCTTGGGATGACTGCTTCAGACTTGAGGCCAGTAGGGCTTTGCTGTGTCTGCTTTGAGGAGATGTACTGATTCCCCACCCCCCCAGTCAAGACCAGCAGTAATCACTATTCTGGAATTAGGTAGTCTCCCGTCCCTTCTGAGAGTCTTGCTCTAGCCCAAGCCAAATGTTTTGCAGTTGCACTGGGGGACAGTCTTGAATCCCACTCTCAGGCCCTCGTGGGACTTCACCACCTGTGTCCTTGCTCAGGTACAGGGTGGTCGCATAAAGAAAATGCCCCTGACCGTTCCCTTTCTGCCCCAGCACCCTTCCTTCCCTCTCCCCCTTTCCTGTTAGGGTTGGTACTAAACTTGCTCTCCTGGTCACTAGACACTCCCTCCTCCATCAGCACAGGCTGACAGCTTTCTCAGCACCAGGAGTGGCAATGCAAAGACGAGGGAGGTGCGGCAGTGCCCAGGGCCTGTCCCAGGGAAGGCCAGTGTGCACAGGTGACCACATTGTAATGAGCCCCTCAGAGTGCCAAAGACAGTGCCTGCAGCTCCTGCCTGCAAGGCACATGGCCTGACATGGCACTGTGTACCCCCCAGCTCTGCAACACCCCCTCTTTGGTGGGAAGCATGTTTGTCCCCATCTGCCTAAGGGCCCAGGGATGCCCCAGTCACCTAGGTTTCATATTCACATTTTCACAAGCTTCAACTTCACCTAGACGCGGAATTCACTTGACAGACTCCCTCAGACTTTGCCAGCACAGCTAATTGGGCAGCCCCATTGCTTCTTGGGAGTCTGCTAGAGAAAAGGGCCCTCCTGAATGAGGCATGTGCTAATTTAGGACGGTCACCTGCTTGCAGATGGATCGCGTGGAACCACAGATGCTGTGTTTGGGCTCACCAACCGAGGAGCCGGCCGGGACAGGAGCCATAATAGGCAGTTCTGCTGAGCCTTCGATCCACTCATTTGAAACTGCTTTCAAATGAAATCCTGAAATAGTGCCACACTTCCACAGGCATCAAGCTGTCAGCTTCAGAGCAGGAGAATAGGCTTCTGAGGCTTGATCCCCAGCTGAGACCCACACAGGGAAAAGGAACAGATGGGGAGCAGGCTAGGGGCCCATTCCCATTCCATCTTGGCCTTGGTAGACTTGGCTTTCATGCTGGAAGCCCCTGGAGTGCTGGACTGGGCCTAACACCTGGGATATCGGGGGTGGGAGTACTGCAGCCCATTTCCCTCAGCAGCACAGAGCAGCCAACTGGGGCCTATGCTGGGGCTGGGGCTGGGGCTGGGGGTAGGGGATCCTGTCTGAGCAGGAGCAGACATTTGTGGCCACCTCCACAGCTGAAAAGCAGTAGACTGCCCTGCCCATTGCTGTCAGTCCTAGTTGTGACCTAGGTTTCATTCCTTTGCACAGCAGCAAGGAACCCTAGTCCAGGCAGCCCAGTCTCTATGTGCCTCAGTTTGCCCATCTTGTCAGATGTGCAAGAGGCCTACAGATGGCACGGGGCATTGCAGGAACTGCCCTCGATCCTGCCTTTTGGGTGGCAGGGGCTGGCTGGTCACAGGTGCCCCCGCACTATCTCTGCACTGGCTTCGGACATGTATCATTTGTTTGGGAAGGTTCTCCCACTGCTCTGATGCTCCCACAAAGGAAAGGAGAGCTGGAGACGTGCCCATGCCTCGACAGAAAGGCTAAAACTGCTCCCTGTGTGAAGTGAAGAAGTAAAAAGAGCAGAAGCTCAGGACACAGGAGAAACGGTGTCAGTTGATTAATGCCACTTATTTCTGGACAAAAAGCCAGGAGGCTTGGCTGCCCTTGATGTAAATGACAGCCGCAGTTTCTCTGGGCTCCAGTGACACACAATCATCTGGCAAATGGCTTTTGTCTTTGCTCCCTTGTTATCAAAGGCTACAGAACCTCTGCACCCCTCCCCACCCGGTGCCATCATCTTCCAAGGTGACTCGGAGCCTTTTGAAGTCCCTGCCATCTGCTCTGTGCCACCCCAGACTTTCCTTGTTCCCAGAATGCCTTCTGTTCTCCTGGATTTGGCCACATATGAGATCAAAACAGAGTGGCAGTGTCACCCTCAGGGAGCCCTGTGCCCCTTGTCCCCCTCAAAGACCATGATAGGAAAAACCATGTCTTTGAGTGACGAGAGTTCTCTGAGGAATGAAAAGACTGGAACCATCAAGAGCAACTCATTCCCATGTTTGATGGTTTGGGGGAGGGGAAGACAAGAAAAGAGAGATGGAGAGGGACCTGCCCTGTCACTTGAGGAAGACTGGTCCTGAAACGAGTGCACCTAGAACGTCTCCAGCTGTGACCATGGACTGTGAGTTCAGACTGACGGACTCATAGGTTAACTAGGCTCCTGTGCTAAATAGGAATAGACATGGGCCCTGGGTCAGGTGGGTGGGGTTAACAGTTAATTTTATTTATAGATTTCCTTCAAGTTTGGGAGCTACTCTCTGCCCTGATCCAGCTTTCTAGTTCTATTCTCAACTCCGACACTCTCATCCCAGACAGTATTTTAGTCCACCTCCATGTTAGCTATCAAGCAAAAAGTACTAGTCATAGGCCTTTAGGGACATACCTAAAATAGACTTGCTAACTTCTTTTCACTCTAAGATCCCTATTCTCATCCTACCTTTTGGTTCCTGTTTATTAATCATTTTAGGGGCGTGGGTGATGGCACACTTGGTTGAGCGCACATGTTACAATGCGGAAGGACCTGGGTTCAAGCCCCTTGTCTCTACCTGCAGAGGAAAAGCTTTGCAAGTGGTGAAGCAGTATTGCAGGTGTCTCTGTCTCTCTCCCTCTCTATCACCCCCTTCCCTCTTGATTTCTGGCTGTCTCTATCCAATAAACAAAGATCATTTTAAAAAAATAATCATTTTGTCCTGCTTCATATCTTACCACCTTTCAGACACCAAGTCGCAGATGGTATTATGATTCCATGTCTGACTCCCTGGGCAGATGACCTTACCAGTGTGTCCTGAATTCTCACCTCTCCAGAGCCGTACCCCACTAGAGAAAAAGAAACAGCTTCCCAGTGCCAGTCTACCTAAACATCCTGCCTCCCTCCTAAGCCCTGGACAGCCTTGCCCTCCTCTCCTCAGTGGCTGTCCATATTCCACTTCCAGCTGGTACAGATGGAGCACCAGGCTCTTCCTCAGAGGACTGTGCTACAGCTTCCCTAGGCACAAGGCAGGGTTAATGCCTCCCCATTCTCCTCTTCTGGAAGACCTTTCCAGACAGCAACTCGCAGTAGACTTGCCAAGGAAAAGGGCCATTGCTGGCTCTGATCTGCACATCCTTTGCCACTGAGCACTTCTGATTCACAGATGAAAGCAAGCAGGCTGGGTGGGAAAAACAATTCTTGAAGGAAATAGGTAAGTGACAGGGCCACCAGACTTCTGAGCAATCAGAAAAGGCCCTTGTCTCTCCAGGCAGGCCTGGGTTCACGCCCTGGGACTGGCACCTTAGATGTCACTAATGTCAGCCATTATCACTAGCACCTCTGCTCTTTGAAAAGCACAACAGACTACCACTTGTCACTGAGGGAATGTCCACAGTCTAAAGCTGCCCCTACCCAGGGGAAAATGCTAGGTCAGGTCTCTGACAGTGGAGAAAGTGGAGGTGGGGTCAATCTCTTCACTGGAGGACCCCCGAGGCTCAAAAAGGTTCAGATACCAAGCATTCAAAATAGGGTGTCCACTGCTGCCAGGGCTCGTGGCTTTTATATCTTTGTACAGAATAGAATGTTTCCTCCACTGCGTGTGGTCTGCTCTGAGAACTGACCTGGAGGTACAGGGAGCCCCCAGGCATGTGCAGGTCCTCCCAGTGCCCCCTCAGGCTTCTCCCAGGGCAGAAACACCTCCTACCTCCAGAGCAACAGCCTGGCTTCTTCCTGTGAGCATCCCACATTCACCTTTGTCTGGACTGTTAGTGACAGTCATCTGGGAGGAGACACGAATGATGGGCACATCTTCCCTCCTAAGTCTTCAGCCAACTGGGGGATTTAAAAAATAAAGCACTGGAACTGATTGGAGGTGTAAGCTTCTCTCCTGACAGTATGGAGTTGCCCCCCAGCTGTCACCCGGATCAATTCTGGCCCTGCAAGCATCCTAGTCTCCTCTGGGTTCTGGAAGCTCAGCTCTGGGGTTAAGCTCTCTGCCCATCCTCACCCCTCCCATTCCCCCTCTGCTGCAGGCAGAGCGCCCCACTCTGCCCTCCCTCGTGAATCATGGGGAAGAGCCTGAGGGAAGCGCCCTTGTGGCCCTTGAGGAAGCACCCAAGTACACAGGTCAGAGCTGGCACTGACCTTGCAGCCTGAGTCTTACAGTCTCTGGCCTGCCCACCCTCCCAGCAGTGCAGGAGCCACTGCGCACATTTATATGCAGCCAGTAAGGCTTCTGTCCCCAGCACCCTGTGCGAGCACATTTCTGTGGCAGGCACTGAGCTGGGCAGGCTGGTACAGACAACCCCCTGCCTGGTGGGGAAAGAGGCTGGAACCAAGTGGAAAGTAGGGAGGCCATCAGTCCCAGTGGCACAACTGGGGAAAGGCCAAGGCCATCTCCAAGGCTCCCTGTCCTCTGACGGGGCTGAGAAACCATCTGACTCCTTCTCCCACTGCAGTGATTAGAGGTATGTGTCAAGGGAGGGAAAGGGACAGAAAGGAACCAGTGGCATTTTGGGTGGAACAGGATTTGCCCTAAGACCTGGAGGAAGTGAGGGCCTCAGCCAGGAGGTGCCAGGGGAAGAACCCACCAGGCAGAGAGACCCGCCAGGCAAAGGCCCAGAGGCAGTATATTTGCACTATCAGGAGCCCAGATGGTGGTGGCAGAGTCATGGAGGGAAGGGGTGTACACTTTGCCTATTGTCCTTAGGGGGCTTTGAACAGAACACCACTATTGACTCCCTAGAGAGAAAGCTGGCACTGGGGCAGTGACTAGAGGCAAGGGGCAGGGAGGAGTGCTGTCAGCTTAGAGGGGGAAGGGGAGACCAGGAAGGCTGGTGGCCAAAGAACTGGAGCTGCCATCCTGTCCTCTGGACAGCCCACCTCCTCCCAGAGCGACCGTGGCTCTGCTGCTCTTCTGGGGCAGGAATCCAGTTGCTGGCGAGTGGAAGCTATGGGATGGGTGAGTGAATGCCCAAAGGGAGCTGCTGCTCCTCCCCTGGTCCCCCTCCACCATCACAGGCCTACCACACTCCATGGTGCTGTGACCATGGGCTTGGTTTCTTAGAGAGAGGATGCAGTATGTGGGTGCCAGGAATTGAATTCGGAACCTCACGAGTTCACGGCCTGTGCTCTCCCTCTGAGCTGCCTCCCTGGCTGGCTGCTTAGACCACTTCCAAGTGAACACCCACACACACATGAACAGAAGCCAGTGGAAATGCCTCTGCTGGAAACACTTCAGGGATGGCACAGTGACTGGAACTCCGTCCCCCGGCTCAGGCGCTCCTGCTCTGCCTGCTCTTGCAAAGGGTGCCCTTTCCCCAGCCCAGGGGACATCCAACCTTTTGGCCATTCCCATCTGCTTTTCAAGTCCAGACCTCAGAAAGCCTTAGAACAACTGTGGGGTGCAGGTTTTCCAAAAGGTTCACATCTGGCAAATCCTTCAAAGGCTGCTTCCTCTGCACTTTAAATAGATCTGCTGTGCTGAGTTTTGAATTTGACACATTTCTTCTTTTGAAAACAAGCAAGCAAGAAATGCAATGAATCATTCACCCAAGGAAGGGTGCAGCTCCCTGGTCCCAAGCACTGGACAAGGGAACATTCCAGAAGGCTGGTTAGGTAGTGTATACCACCAGTGTAAAGAAAACAGAGGTATAAATGGGCATAGTTGAAGCCAACAAGATGGGCTCTGAGGACGCCCTGGTCTAAGTGATGTTTATTTGGTCTTCTGTCTAGATTAGGACTCAAAATTCAATAAATCAAGGAGCTTTTACTCACAGCAAATGCTATTTTTTAATGTTCCATGTGGTGTTTTTTTTTTAATTTTTCCCGTTTGTTGTCCTTGTTGTTTATCGTTGCTGTTGTTATTGGATAAGACAGAGAGAAATGGAGAGAGGAGGGGAAGACAGAGAGGGGGAGAGAAAGACAGACACCTGCAGACCTGCTTCACCGCCTGTGAAGCAAACCCCCTGCAGGCGGGGAGCTGGGAGCTTGAACCAGGATCCTAATGCTCATTCGTGCACTTTCCACCATGTGCGCTTAACCCACTGTGCCACCACCCGGCTCCCTGGTTTGTTTTTAATTTAAAGAATTCTTCTATTTGATAGGACAGAGAGAAATTGAGAGGAGAGGGGTATATATACAGAGGAAGAGAGAGAGGGCATCCACCACTTGTGAAGCATTCCCTATTGCAGGTGGAGACCTGGGGCTTGAACTTGGGTCCTTGAACATGGTAACTTGTGCACTCAACTGAGCGTGCTATAGCCCTGCCCCTTAAAATATTTCATTTCAGGGAGCTGGGCGGTAGCGCAGCAGGTTAAGTGCAGGTGGTGCAAAGCACAGGCACCAGCCTAAGGATCCTGGTTTGTGTCTCCAGCTCCCCACCTGTAGGGGAGTTGTTTCACAAGCAGTGAAGCAGGTCTGCAGGTGTCTATCTTTCTCTCCCCCTCTGTCTTCCCCTCCTCTCGCCATCTCTCTCTGTCCTATCTAATAATGATGACATCAATAACAACAACAATAATAACAACAATGAAAAATAAGGGCAACAAAAGAAAAATATTTAAAATTTTTCATTTCATTTCAATTACCAGAGCACTGCTCAGCTCTGTTTTATGGTGAATGATTAAACCTGGGACTTTGGAGCCTCAGATACAAAAGTGTTTGGTGTTGTTTTTTTTTTTTATCTTTATTTATTAGATAGAGACAGCCAGAAATCAGGAGGGATGGGGGTGATAGAGAGGGAGAGAGACAGAGACACCTACAGCCCTGCTTCCCCACTCATAAAGCTTTTCCCCTGCAGGTGGAGACATGAGGCTCAAACCCAGGTCCTTGCGCATTGTGACATGTGAACTCAATAATGAAAATCTTTGCATGACCATTATGACATCTTCCCTGCCAAATACGAATTTTTAAGTTGATAATTCTGTATGGCCCAGGAGTGATGTTATATCCAAATAACCCTTAGTAGACAAAAGGTTCCCCACTCTTGGTGTAAGCAAAAGTCAGATGTGGTGGGCAAATGGAGACTTCAGCTGTCCCTCTGCTCAAGTAACATCTCCGTCAGATAGAGGTGAACAGCTCACCATCTTCATCTTACATCCTCTTCATTAGATATAAGCCATTAATGCTGCTAGAATTTGATTAATGGGGAAACTGAGGCCCAGGCGGCTTGTGAATTACATAAAGCTTGGGTTTACAGACTCTATGTTTACCTAGATCTGGGCTTAGAACCGTACCTCAGCAGCCTGGAAGGTGGTATAGTGAACAAAACATTGGACTCTTGAATATGTTGTCCTGAGTTCAATCTCTGCCATCACATATGACAGAGTGATGCTCTGGGTCTCTATTTCTCTCCTAAATAAATAGATATTTAAAAGAAAAGAAACCAACCTTAGCAGAGAGACACATTTTCTTGACTGGTGTGAGATTTGGAGGATAGATCTGGAGAGAAATATTGCAGAAGGGACTTCTCAGCTTACCTGGTGATCCAAATCTGCTTGCAGATGGGCAGCTGTGCGCACGACGTGCCCCACCCACAGTGGGATAAAGCAGAACTGAAACAAGTTGACAAAAGTGAAGATGTTAGAAACCAGTGACAGAATGGTGATGAAACAGACCAGATTCTCCTGGAAAAGACAAACATTGACAAAGTGGATCGATGGAGAGTCCCGTGCTGTCTGTTAGCAGAGAACATGAATGCTTCAAGGAGAAGGATGAAAAAGGACATGTCAGGCAAATGTCAGCCAAATCAGTGCAGTGTCTATGTACTGGAGTCAGGGGAAAGAGCCTTCTGGACAAAACTGACTGATTTCAAGGATGGAAAAGGATGGCCAGGTGACGGCAAAAGGTTCAAATCACCAAAAGGAAAATTCAACTTTAAACATAGATATACACAATAAAATAACCTCAAAATATAAGCTACAACTCCCAGGAGAAATCATGAATTCGTCATTGTGGGAAATCCCAACACGTGTCCCCATTGTTGATGAATCAAGTCCATCAAAATAGCCGCAATGCACAGCCCTGACCTACTGAACACGAAGACAGGTACATGTGGCAGCTGAGAAGCCACATTCCACTGCCCCAGTCACAGCCGCAGTGCTACCATTTTCACTCTATTATGCTGGACTGTGATGAACTAATTTTGGAAAGCTAACGATTACACAGAACATGATCTCTGACCTTTAAAAAGTTAAATAAGCCCAACACAGTTGGGAAGATATTTTGAATTCTTCACAGACTAAAGGGGACATGGTATGAGACTTTAAAAATAACAAGTAAGGGAAAGAAAATGAAACTGCTACTTCTCAAAGCTTGTGAGGTATTAGCAAAATATATACAGTTCTTTGAAGAACATGTAAAATCTTAAAGACTTCCATTAGAAAAGTCATGAGAACATCAAGAGTAATGAGCTATTGTAAGAGATTAGGGAAAGAATAACAAAAGTGATGAATATAAGTGTAGATTATTGAACAGAAAACAAAGGGCGGGGAACAGCTCTGCAGTATAGCACAGCATTTGCACGCCTAAGGCTCCAGCTTCAGTCCCTGACATCAAATATGCCACAGCTGTGGTCTCATAGAAGAGGAAAGAAGGAAGGAAGGAAGGAAGGAAGGAAGGAAGGAAGGAAGGAAGGAAGGAAGAAAGAAAGGAAAGAAGGAAGGAAGGGAGGGAAAGAGGGAGGGGGGAAAGAAAACACATATGAAGGACCAACAAAGCTAGAGGTTACTTTGCTTTTTAGAGTAACAAAATGCATCAATCATTTTCAAGGTCACTCAAGAAGAAACAAATATTATGAATTAAAGGGAGTATTACTACAGAAACCCTAGCTAGGTACTGGGGGGGGGGGCAGGTAAGAAAGGAATACTAGCACATTTGACAGTAAGTCAACAGTTTTGAAACGAATATGAGGCTTTGGTAATGCTCACAGCTCACTATTGATGAAGCCTGTGAAGTTTTGAGCTGTCATATTGGGGGACTATTCGCTCATGTCAGTGTCCAGGAACTGAGAATGTTTGAACCACTGCAAGAAGCAACCTCAGCAAGAGAGAGCAGGGAGGTCTGAAAATATGGCACTGTTCATAACACAAAATATGCATACTTTCCAGAAAGCACACAGATAGGGATTCGACTTCCGGAGGCGGAGCTACAAGCAGCAGATCACTTCCTCTCCTCTCCTGTCCTCTCCTCTCCCGGATCAACTAGGAATACCAAAGGAGACCACCCGGGACCGAAACAAGACAGGACTAGAATGACCACAGGAACCCAGTAAATCACCCGTGAGTACAAACACGTGTGGCTGGTGACAGAGAGGAGAGAGGAGCCTAAGGAGAGATTAAGTGACTGCTAACAGTTCAGCAGTTTATCAGTTGAGACACCACCTCCAGTCTGCTCCACCAACAAGGGGACAGCTTAAGGGAGGAGAGGACTCCCTAGAGACTCACCAAGTGCAACTCCGAGTCTCCATTGCTACTACCCTCAGAATCTGGAGCAGCGACAGGGAGAGACACCAGGGGACAGAGATCTAACCAGGAAACTCAGAAGACCTATACCTCGGTGGCATAGCTGAGGGGCTGTGAAAGTCTCTTTGCATAACCTCTGGATTATCTCTGCCACACCCTGCTTTATCTCTTGGTCAGGAGTCAGTGATTAAGCTAAGAAGCCTATTGATAGTTTAAAAGCCCTCAGGCTCCCATAGCCTACAGGGAAGAAAAAACAAAAGAGGCTTTTAAACCACTGAGCTCCAACTCAGGGATTGAAACAACTGTTAATTTCCACCACTGTAAACCCTTTAATTAAGAACTCTAATTTCATCCAGACCCAGAGAGAGAAGAGGAAAAAAGGAAGGACACTCAGAAGTAGTAATGGGTGTAGGTGTGACTTAGTAAGGAAGATAACTCAGCAATTAAAAGATGTTATTGAGTCTTTTGGGATAAAATGGATGGAGCTGAAGGTGATTATACTTAGTAAAGTAAGAACATGAGGAACAACTACCAGATTATTTCACACATGTGACATATAGAGAATGGAAACACGGGAAAAGACAACCCATCTCTAAGACAGTGGGAGTACTATGGTAGTTATTGCTTGGGAGTGGTAGGAGGTGAAGGCACAAAACGGTAGTGAGAGTGGTGTGGATCTATACTCCTATTATCTTATCATTTTGTAAATCACTAGTAAAAAATAAAAACAAAAAAAAAAAGAAGAAAGAAAGAGAAGGCAGGACCATTAAAAAATGGGAAAATACATGACAACCCTTCAGCTTCATTACTCGGGTGAGACCTTTCCTTTCATAGTATACTCTAATTCCATCTCAGGTGGTTCACTTTCTAACAAAGTCCCAAAACCTAGATATACACCAGTTTCTGTGAGAGAGAGCATATGTTCACACGTATCCATAAACTACTGCAAAATATATACCTGAAAGCAGAAGCACACTAGAGTTTGCAGTGAGTACTCCCCTAACTCTTCCTCTCCACTATTCCAAGCTTTGGGTCCATGATTGCTCAACAAGTTGTTTGGCTTTGTATGTTAACTCTCTTTTCAGCCACCAGGTTCCAGATGCCATCAGGATGCCAGCCAGGCTTCCCTGGACTGAAGACCCCACCAATGTGTCCTGGAGCTCTGCTTCCCCTAATAGGGAAAGAGAGAGGCAGACTGGGAGTATGGACCAACCAATCAACGCCCATGTTCAGCGGGGAAGCAATTACAGAAGCCAGACTTTCCACCTTCTGCAACCCACAATGACCCTGGGTCCATGCTCCCAGCGGGATAGAGAATGGGAAAACTATCAGGGGAGGGGGTGGGATATGGAGACTGGGAATTGTGTGAATTGTGTGGAGTTGTACCCCTCCTACCCTATGGTTTTGTTAATTTATCCTTTCTTAAATTAAAAAAAAATGGGAAAATACCAGGTGTTCAACAACAGATGAGCGGCTGAGAAAGTTGTGATCTATATACACAGTGGAATATGACTCAGCTATTAAAACTGATGATTTCACTTTCTCCACCTCATCTTGGATGGATCTTGAAGGAATCATATTAAGTGAGATAAGTCAGAAACAGAAGGATGAATATGGGATGATCTCACTCATAGAAGTTGAAAAATAAGAACAGAAGAGAAGACACAAAGTAGAATTTAGACAGGGTTTAGTGTATTGCACCAAAGTAAAAGACTCTGGGTGGGGGGGTGTGGTGTTTTGGTCCTAGAACATGATGGCAGAGGAGGACCTAGAGAGAATTGTTATGTGGAAAACTGAGAAACTTTATACATGTAAAAACTACTGTATTTTATTGTTGACTGTAAACCATTAATCCCTCCCAAAAAAAGAAAAATGGTAAATACATATATATAGATAGATAGAAAGAGAGAGAGAATAAATAGACAGTTAAAAAATAATATCCATGCAAATCAAGACAATGAGATACCACCTAACCCCTGTGAGAATGTCATACATCAAAAATGACAGCGGCAACAAATGCTGGAGAGGTTTGGGGGACAAAGGAACCCTCCTGCACTGCTGGTAGGAATGTAAATTGGTCCAACCTCTGTGGAGAACAGTCTGGAGAACACTATCAAGGCTAGAAATGGACCTTCCATATGACCCAGTAACTCCTCTCCAAGGGAGAATATCCTAAGGACTCCATAACACCCAACCAAAAAGATATGTGTACACCTATGTTCATAGCAGCACAATTTGTAATAGCTGAAACCTGGAAGCAAACCAGATGCCCAACAACAGATGAATGGCTGATAAAACTGTGGTATATATACACAATGGAATACTGTGCAGCTATTAAGAGTAATGAACCTACCTTCTGTGACCCATCTTGGATGGAGCTAGAAGGAATTATGTTAAGTGAGATAAGTCAGAAAGACAAAGAAGAGTATGGGATGATCATACTCATAAACAGAAGCTGAGAAAGAAGAACAGAAAGGGAAACTCAAAGCCAAATCTGAGTTTGGAGTATGGCACCAAAGTAAAAATCTCGGGGGGAGGGGATGCTCAGGTAGATGCCCAGCTTCACTGTGGGGGGCAGTGGGGAAAGACACAGACCTTTGGTGGTGGGAATCGTGTTAATATACACTCCTATTAATTATAGTCTCACAAATCACTATTCAATTAATATAAGAGGGTAAAATGGGTTGAATGTCTCATAGTTTTTGATGCACAGACCACAGCTCTGAGTATATGTTCCTTCAATCTAAGCATTTAAGACTTCAAACTGGTAATCAGACTGAATTTTAACAGTGCGCTCAAATTATTAATACATTTATAATAATGACTTGTTCTTTGAAATATTAAATCACCTAAAAGCTTAGGCCAGAGAGAACAAAGCAACGGGTGGTGTTACTTTGTAAGATACAGCTATATGTAAGTAGCATTAAAAGACATAAATAACGGTGAGGTCTTGTATGATACAGAATCCTAACAATGGGATTTTCAAAGTTAATCCAATTGCCAAATAATTTGGTTACAGCAATAACTATCTATTGCCTTCTTAAACCCTAAGACAGCAGGGTTTTTCCCCATTCTCTATAAAAGCCATATTTCTCCCAGTCCTGGACCTCTAGGGTGGGGCTTGCTTTCCTGCATGCTTTGCTTAATTCATACCAATTGATACTGCATCTGCTGATACAAACTTAATCAATGCAGCCAGTACCACCTCAGCATGTTTCACTTCGGACTGTATCCAGAGACCTCAGGCATGACATGGTCTTGCACCGTGGTCTCCTAGTCAAGATCTCAAGCTGCCTGCCTCCATAGGTGGCCAACACTATATCGTTTCTTCTCCAAAACAGAAGATTCCGGGTGCATCTGGGTGACAAGTCTAGCAGATGGAGACTTGTCTCAAGTGGCCTCCCCCAGGGCTCTGTTCTGGCTCCTATGCTATTTAATATTTACATCAATGACCTCCCAGAAACTTCTTCAAGGAAGTTCATCTACGCCGATGACATCTGCTGTGCAACTCAGGCATCAAAGTTCGACATCCTCGAGGAAAAACTCATGAAAGACATGTCTCTGATATCTGATTACTGTAAAAAATGGCAACTAATCCCTAGCACTGCAAAAACGGTATCATCTGTTTTCCATCTACACCATGCCTCGGCCTCGCGTGAGCTTAATGTGCAGCTTGGCGATACGAGAATCCAGCATGAAGCCCAGCCAGTCTATCTTGGCGTTACTCTCGATCGTACTCTGTCATTTCACGAACATCTCATAAAAACTGCAGCAAAGGTGGGCGCGAGGAATCACATCATTGCAAGACTGGCCAGCTCCTCATGGGGCGCGAGCGCTTCCACACTACGATCATCATCTCTGGCATTATGCTATTCCACTGCAGAATACTGTGCCC
The DNA here is from genome assembly GCF_950295315.1 of Erinaceus europaeus. Classification (NCBI taxonomy): domain Eukaryota; kingdom Metazoa; phylum Chordata; class Mammalia; order Eulipotyphla; family Erinaceidae; genus Erinaceus; species Erinaceus europaeus. The sequence continues at coordinate 118,657,040 of NC_080185.1, forward strand.
CAGTATGGTTCCGTAGCCCCCATGTCCACTTGGTCGATTCCAAATTATATTCCTCCATGAGGATCATTTCTGGAACCATCCGTTCCACCCTGGTTCCATGGCTGCCAGTTCTTAGCAACATCGTCCCGCCAGATATTCGTCGGGATGCGGCATCATCTAAGTTCATTTCCCACGTCTACGCTCGACTGGACCTGCCAATCTACGCGGATATCTTCGCCCACCCTGTCCAACGCTTGACATCTCGTCACCCAATCTGGTCCCCTACGCCTACACTGAACTTCTCTGTTCCAGTCTCTTGGAAACAGAGTTGGCAGTCAGCTGAGGTAAAGAACAAACATCTCATCACAGACCCCTGCAAGCGTCAACCCAGCTTTGACCTAGCACGTTATGATTGGGCCCTCCTCAATCGCTATCGAACAGGCCATGGCCGCTGTGCCGCTATGTTCCATCGCTGGGGAGCCAGAGACGACCCGAACTGCCCCTGCGGCTACAGACAGACTATGACCCACATAGTCAACGACTGCCACCTCTCCAGATTCAAAGGAGGTCTCGAAACTTTACATCAGGCTCAACCTGACGCTGTTGACTGCCTACGGAAGAAGGGCAAACGCTAGAAGAAGAAGGCATGGAATGTCAGCCCTCCAGCTTCATTACTCTGATGAGACCTTTCCTAGCTTATACGACTCCTTAATTCCATTTTGGGTGGTGCACTTCCTAACAAAGCCTCAAAACCTAGATATATACCAAGGCCCATAAGATAGGGCATATGTACACATGTATCCATAGGTTAGGGGAAAATATATACCTTAAGGCAAAAAGTGCACAATAGTCTGCAATGAGTCAATAAATTCAGCAAGTAGAAAGACCTTTAAAAAAAAAAAAACATAAAGTACCTAATTAAATAGTTTTACTCAGACCTAGACTCCCTACTCACCTACTTCTTATTTCACTTCCCTCAATCACTCCAAAGACAGTATCTTGGGTCCACCTGCATGTTAGCTGTCAGGCTCAGGCAAAAACTAGTAGTCATGGGCCCCTTGAAATAGACCTAAAATAGATCTACTAGCTTCTTCCCAAATGGAGACCCCAAATCTTTATCTGCAACATTCTTGCCTTTAGGTTCATGATTAGTCAACAATTTTTCTGCTTTATATCTTAACTCTTTTTCAGCCACCAGGTTACAGATGCTACCATGATGCCAATCTGACTTCCCTGGGCAGACAGCCCCAACAATGTGTCCTGGAGCCTCACCTCCCCAGAGCCCTGCCCCACTAAGGAAAGAGAGAGAGACAGGCTGGGAATATGGATCGACCTGCCAATGCCCATGTTCAGTAGGGAAGAAATTACAGAAACCAGGGGGAGTCTGGCAGTACAGTGGGTTAAGCGCACTTGGCGCAAAGTGCAAGGACCAGCATAAGGATCCTGGTTTGAGCCCCAGGCTCCCCACCTGCAGGGGAGTCACTTCACAGGCAGTGAAGTAGGTCTGCAGGTGTCTGTCTTTCTCTTCCCCTCTCTGTCTTCCCCTCCTCTCTCCATTTCTCTCTGTCCTGTCCAACAACAATGACATCAATAACAACAATAATAACTACAACAATAAAACAAGAGCAACAAAAGGGAATAAATATTTTTTAATTTAAAAAAAAAGAAATTACAGAAGCCAGACCTTCCACCTTCTGCACTCCACAATGATCCTGGGTCCATACTCGTAGAGGGATTAAGAATAGGAAAGTTTTCAAGGGAGGAGATGGATACAGAGTTCTGGTGGTAGGAACTGTGTAGAAATGTAACCTTCTTATCCTATGGTCTTGTCAATAGTTCCATTTTATAAATACAATTAAAAGATAATAGTCAACCTATATCTGTGACCTTGGGAGAACCACTGCAGTTTCCAATGGAGGGAATGGAGACACAGAACTCTGGTGATGGGAACAGTATGGAATTGTACCCCTATTAGTTTATAATTTTGTAAAGCACTAGTAATAATTAATTAACTAAAATTTAAAAGGTAGATAATTAAGAAGGGGTTGGGATGGTTGAGGAGGCAACATAATGGTGATACAAAAAAACTTCCATGCTTGAGGTTCTGAGGTCCCAGGTTCAATCCCCAGCATCACCATAAGCCAGATCTGAGCAATGCTCGGTCTCTCTCTCTCTCTCTCCCTCTCCCTCTTTCTCTTTCTCATTAAAATAAAATAAAAATATTTTTTACAAATGGGGGCTGGGTAGTGGCTCACCCAGCATACCAGCACATGTTACCATGCAGGGAAAATCAGGGTTCAGGTTCCTAGTCCCCACCTGCAGGTGGAAGTCCCACAAGCGGTGGAGCAGTGCTGCAGATGTCTCTCCTCTCTGTCGCTCTACCATCACTACCTCTTCTCTTAAACTCTATCAAAAAGAAAGAAAAGAAAAACAACCACCAGATGGTAGAAACATACAGGCATGAAGTCCCAGCATCAGCCCTGGTGGCAAAAACCAGAAGTCAATAACCAAAGGACTAGAAGTTAGTTACAATGGGCTGGTGAGGAGAACAGACCAGAGAAAAGAAAGAAGCTGAAAAGCTATAGAGTTGGCAATCATCAGTATTTCGTTCCCCCACAATATACTGATAGCTGGCTTACAGAGTGAAAGCAGGTAGTGGTGGGGAGGGGGCGGGGGAGGCCAGACAATTTCTGTGAAAATGAGACCAAGAGACTATAGACGCTGACCTGGGTAAACCTCAGTTATCCCTGTGAAATTTGAGAGGAAGAAGTGCAGGGAAGGACTGAGAAGTGGGATCAGCTTCAGTCAGACCAACAGAAGTTGACGTATTGAAGACAGAATGCTGCCCAGAAGGGCAATTTCTGCCACTGGTGTATGCAGGGGGCCATGATCTCTGGGTATCTTCCTTCCATCAACTAAGACAATTCAGGAGAGAGGTGTGACGCTGTGAGTGCTCAGCACAGTAAGTGTCCTGAGTGGCATCTGTTGGTTCTTGGAACCTTCACCTTCAAGTGAAATGACATAGAAGTAAACCAGTTTGACTGCAGGCTGACTGAAATCAGTAAAAATGAAGTTTCTGTGACACACCTCTGGTCCCCCAAACATCACTGATTTTCTGAAGAAAGATCCTCAACATTTACACTCCTAACCATTTGTATTCATTCATTCACTTGCTCATTCATTCATTCATTTTCACCCCTCTTATTCCAGTTCCTGTTCAGAGCCCCTCGGTGGCAGAGGAACTAAAGCTGTGTGACTTTGAAGCCAGAGTTCGCAAATCAAAACCAGCATGGACTGTCCAGTAACACAAGGATTTCAGATAAACAAAAAATGTTTTTCGTACAGAGATGTTCTAGATACTGTTGGGATGTGCTCACATTAAGCAATTCTGCCTTACCTGGAGTTCAGCTGGCCACCTTGCAGACATTGGTACCAGCCTGCCCCACACCACTGCTCACTAGACAGAAGCCACATGTTTTCTGTGATTTATGTGCCATGCAGGTAGTGAGAGCAGTGCAATGCGCACAAATGCTTCCGTGCTTCGAAGGGGGAAGGGAATGAATGTCTTTGTGCGACACTAGAGACATGACTGTGGGCGCTCTCCACATCTGTGAGATGATCCCCACAAACGCACACAGTACCTCCACATGTTCTCTGGACCCCCATGCATGAGAAATGGGGAAGGCACCAGCGGCATGTAAACCGGCCCCCGGCTTGGCAGGCAGCCTTGGGTTTCCCTCCACCCTCCAGCGAGCAAAATAGCTCTCTCTCTCTCTTTCTCTCTCTCTCTCTCTCTCTCCTGATTGTTCCAAACACCCACACTCTGCACTAGGGAATCAACTCCAGCCGCTGCATGAAAGGATGCCCAGGAGGCGGTCTAGAGGGGCTGTGCTGGCTCTCCTTCCTGAGGTCCCCTCAGAGCTGTCCACCAGGCAATGTGACAAGCGGCACCTACAATAGACTGGTCTGGTTTTGTCTGGGGCTTTTTTACAGCATTTCCACTCGGGGCCGGGGCAGGGCTTCGTGTGTGCACTCTAGAGTGGGGCTCACTGGGGAGCAGTGAAGCCAGGCTATAATTAAATCAGACTGTGAACATATTGTTCACGGAAACCTTAGCAGAACATGAGTCATGCTGGGCAAATGAATCACAGCCTCAGAGTTCCCATTTATATTAGCTTTATATGGGGACTTTATACTTTGCTCCGGGTACCTGGATCCACTAGTTCTGGGAAGAAAGCTCAGCCTAAGCACGACTGGGGGCTACCTGGGCACCGGGAAGGAGAGGGGAGTGGCATCACCACCACCACCACCAACAACAACACTGTCATCTTGGGTGGCAACCCTGGACAGGAGACCCACAGAGGCTGCAGTCACAAACTGTGGGCCATTCAAGGAACTTCCCAGTATCCTGTCAGTCATTTAGGTGAAGAAATCCAGGTCCCATCTCGCACAAGCCAGGGAAAGCCATCTTGTGATTCCCTGTGCAGCGCTCACAGGGCTGCTTCATTGGCATTCTTACAGGGGGCACAGCTTCCTAGACCATCTAGAGACTGTCATGCACAGAGAGCGGGGGAAGGCATCTACCACTTTGAACCATACCAGACTGTAGGCAGCATCCCCAGAAGCACAGCACAAACCCTGGCATCACTGGTGCACACATTCAGGCCGGTCAAGTTCCAGTACTATCTGTCACCTCACCTCACTCTTCTTGCCAATCCCAGCAGGTCACAGTGTAGGAAGTGTTTGTTGCAGGTTTCCAGGTGGTTTTTATTTCCATCTACTTAGACCAACATGGTCTCAGGGACCCCTAACTTTTTTCCAACAGGCATCATTGTATCATCATCCCATGTTCCCTAAACTTTGAAAGATTTTATCAAGCTGCAAGTGATAAGTTAATTTGTTCTTCTGTAATTTATTAATTAGAAACCAACATAATGGCCAAATGAAGTGTCTGTTCAGCAAGGGATAAATGGCGTTCCCAAGCTGAGGAGCTGGGATTACTGCCAAAAGCAAAGAAATGTGACATTTTTGTTGGCCTGAGATGTCTTTTTTTTTAATTTTTTTATTGGGGAATTAATGTTTTACATTCAACAGTAAATACAATAGTTTGTACATGCATAACATTCCCCAGTTTTCCATAAAACAATACAACCCCTACTAGGTCCTCTGTCATCCTTCTTGGATCTGTATTCTTCCCACCCACCCACCCCAGAGTCTTTTACTTTGGTGTAATACGCCAGTTCCAGTTCAGTTTCTACTTGTGTTTTCTTTTATGATCTTGTTTTTCAGCTTCTGCCTGAGAGTGAGATCCTCTCATATTCACCCTTCTGTTTCTGACTTATTTCACTTAACATGAATTTTTCCAGGTCCATCCAAGATCAGCTGAAAAAGGTGAAGTCACCATTTTTTACAGCTGAGTAGTATTCCATTGTGTATATATACCACCACTTGCTCAGCCACTCATCTGTTGTTGGACACCTGGGTTGCTTCCAGGTTTTGGCTATTACAAATTGTGCTGCCAAGAACATATGTGTACACAGATCTTTTTGGATGGATGTGTTGGGTTCCTTAGGATATATCCCCAGGAGAGGAATTGCAGGGTCATAGGGTAGGTCCATTTCTAGCCTTCTGAGAGTTCTCCAGACTGTTCTCCACAGAGGTTGGACCAATTTACATTCCCACCAGCAGTGTAAGAGGGTTCCTTTGACACCACAACCTCTCCAGCATTTGCTGCTGTTACCTTTTCTGATGTATGACATTCTCACAGGAGTGAAGAGGTATCTCATTGTTGTCTTTATTTGCATTTCTCTGACAATCAGAGACTTGGAGCATTTTTTCATGTGTTTCTCGGCCTTTTGGATCTCTTCTGTGGTGAATATTCTGTCCATGTCCTCCCCCCATTTTTGGATGGGGTTATTTGTTGTCTTGTTGAGATTTGAAAGTTCTTTATATATTCTGGTTATTAGCCTCTTGTCTGATGTATGGCATGTAAAGATCTTCTCCCATTCTGTGACGGGTCTCTTGGTTTGGGTAGTGGTTTCTTTTGCTGTGAAGAAGCTTTTTGATTTGACGTAGTCCCATGGGTTTATGTTTACCATAGTCTTCTTTGTAATTGGATTTGTTTCATTGAAGATGTCTTTAAAATTTATGCAGAAAAGAGTTCTGCCAATATTTTCCTCTAAGTATCTGATAGTTTGTGGTCTAACATCCAAGTCCTTGATCCACTTGGAATTTACTTTTGTATTTGGTGAAATATAGTGGTTGCTTCATTCTTCTGCATGTTTCAACCCATTTTTTCCAACACCATTTGTTGAAGAGACTCTGCTTTCCACATTTAATAGTCTGGGCCCCTTTGTCAAAGATTAGATGTCCATAGGTGTGGGGGTTTACTTCTGGGCTCTCAATTCTATTCCACTGGTCAGTGTGTCTATTCATGTTCCAGTACCAAGCAGTTTTGATGACAATGGCCCTATAATACAATTTGAGATCTGGGAGTGTGATGCCTCCGGTTCTGTGCTTTCTTCCCAAGATTGTTTTGGCAATTCTAGGTCTTTTTTTGGTTCCAGATAAACATTTGTAGAATTTGTTCTGTTCTCCTAAAAAATGTGGTTGGGATCTTGATGGGGATAGCATTAAATCTGTATATGGCTCTGGGTAGTATATTTATTTTGATGATGTTAATTCTTCCAACCCATGAACATGGAATATCTTTCCACTTCTTTGTGTCTTTTTCTATTTCCTTGAGTAGTGACTCATAATTTTCAGTATACAAGTCTTTCACTTCTTTGGTTAGGTTTATTCCTAGATATGTTATTGTTTTTGCTGCTATAGTAAAAGGAATTGATTTCTGGATTTCAACTTCTTCTTAACTTAGTGTTTGCATAGAGGAATGCCACTGACTTTGGAATGTTAATTTTGTAGCCTGACACTTTACTGTATTGCCTGATGATATCCAAAAGCTTCTTGCTGGATTCCTTAGGTTTTTCTATGTATATTATCATGTCATCTGCAAATAAGGAGAGTTTGACTTCTTCTCTTCCAATCTGTATGCTGTTAATTCCTTGCTCCTGCCTGATTGCTATGGCAAAAACTTCCAACACAATGTTGAATAGTAATGGTGATAGTGGGCAGTCCCGTCTAGTACCTGATCTGAGGGAAAATGCTTCCAGTTTTTCACCATTGAGTATGATGTTGGCTGTAGGTTTGCTATATATAGACTCCAATATCTTCAGGAATTTTCCATCTATTCCCATTTTTGTAGTATTTTCATCATAAAGGGATGCTGTATTTTGTCAAAGGCTTTCTCTGCATCTATTGATATGACCATGTGGTTTTTGGTCTTGCTTTTATTGATGTGGTGGATCACGTTGATTGATTTACGTATATTAAACCAACCTTGCATCCCTGGGATAAACACCACTTGGTCATGATGAACAATCTTTTTAATATACTGCTGTATCCGGTTGGCTAAAATTTTGTTCAATATTTTAGCATCTATGTTCATCAGAGATATTGGTCTGCAGTTTTCTTTTTTGGTTGTGTCCCTGCTTTTGGTATCAAAGTGATGTTGGCTTCATAGAAGCTGGAAGGGAGTGTTACAGTGTCTTCAATCTTCTGGAAGACTTTTAAAAGTAGAGGTATTAGTTCTTCTTTGAAAGTTTTATAGAATTCATTTGTAAAACCATCTGATCCAGGACTTTTATTTTTGGGAAGAATTTTTATATCTGTTTCAATTTCATTAGCTGCGATGGGCCTGTTCATGTTATCTACTTCCTCTTTACTTAGTTTTTGAAGTTGTCAGGTATCTAGGAAATCGTCCATTTCTTCCAGGTTCTCTAGCTTGATGGCACATAGTTGTTCATAGAAGCCTCACGTGACATGTTGAATATCTGTGGTGTCTGTTGTGATATCTCCTCTTTCACTTACTATCTGATTTATTTGAGTCTTCTCCCCTTTTTGTTTTGTGAATCTGGCTAAAGGTTTGTTGATTTTGTTCACTCTTTCGAAGAACCCACATTTACTTTTGTTGATCTTTTGTATGGTTTTCTTATTTTCAGTGTTATTGATTTCTGCCCTAACTTTAGTGATTTCTGTCCTTCTGGTTGCTTTAGGGTTCCTTTGTTCTTCTTCTAGGTCTTTAAGATGTGCAATCAGGTTTATTTGTGCTTTTTCTTGTTTCCTAATGTGTGCTTGTATGGCTATGAACTTCCCTCTCAGTACTGCCTTAGCTGTGTCCCCAATGTTTTGATAGCTTGTGTCTTCATTTTCATTGAACTCTAGAAATATTTTTATTTCTTCCTTTATTTCCTCTTTGACCCAGTAGTTGTTAAGGAGTGTACTGTTGAGCTTCCACATTTTGGGACTATTACTAATCTTTTGTTGATTGTTAAGTGTTAGTTTAATTCCACTGTGGTCTGAGAAGATGCTTGGGATGATTTCAATGCTCTTGAATTGGCTGATGCTGTCTTTGTGGCCTAACATATGGTCTATCCTTGAAAATGACCCATATGGACTTGAGTAAAATGTGTATTCCAGTTTCTTGGGATGAATGACTCTGAAAATGTCCAATAGTTCTAGTATATCTATCTCCTAATTTAGCTCCCTTATGTCTTTATTGATTTTCTGCCTGGATGATCTGTCAAGTTGAGAGAGTGGGGTGTTGAAGTCCCCTACTATGACTGTGTTGCTGTGAATATATTGCTGTAGCTCTTTCAGTAGATGTTTGATGTATTTAGATGGCTTCTCATTGGGTGCATAGATGTTAATAATTGTTAAGTCCTCTTGATTGACTGATCCTCTGAGCATTAAGTAGTGTCCATTCCTATCTTTTTCAATCTTATCTATTTTAAAGTCTATCATGTCAGATATGAGAATAGCTGTTCCTGCCCTTTTTTGTGGGGCAGTTTTCCATCCTTTCACTTTGAGTCTGTGTTTGTCTTGTTGAGTTAGGTGGGTTTCCTGTAGACAGCATATTGTTGGGTTGTGTTTTCTGATCCATCTTCCTACTCTGTGTCTTTTAATAGGTGAATTCAGGCCATTGACATTTATTATCAAAGAGTGAAGACGTTTTAACACCATGCTTGTAGAGTTTAGAGTTTTCTGATATATGGCCCATTTATGGTGATCTGACTGTTTATAGGAGACCTTTCAGAACTTCTTTCAGGGCAGGCTTGGTGATAGTTGATTCCTTCAACTGTTGCTTGTCTGAGAAAGTTTTATGCCTCCATCTAGTTTGAATGACAGTCTATCAGGATACAGTATTCTTGGTTGAAAGCCTTTCTCATTGAGTACTCGACAGAAATCTTGCCATTCTTTTCGGGCCTGTAGTGTTTGTGTGGAGAAGTCTGCTGCTAATCTTAAGGGTTTTCCTCTGTAGGTGACTCTTTGTTTTTCTCTTGCAGCTTTCAGGATCCTCTATCCTTATTCCTTTCCCTTCTAAATATGATGTGTCTTGGTGTCTTTAAGTCTGGGTTAATTCTGTTTGGGACCCTCTGGGCTTCTTGAATCTTTTTGTATTTGATGTTGTCTAGACTAGAGAAGTTTTTAGCTATTATGGCCTGAAGCATGCTTTCTTCCTCTCCCTTTGTTCCTCTGAAAGCCAATAATGCATATATTATTTCTTTTGAAGTCATCCCATAGGTGTCTGTTGTTGTTTTCAGTATCTCTTAATCTCTTTTTGAGATCTCTTACTTCTTTTTTAGTTGTCTCCAATTCATCCTTGATCTTGCTAATTCTGTATTCAGCCTCATTGATTCTATTCTCTCTCCCCTCTACTGTTTTCTGGAGTTCATCTATTTTTTTTTCCAGTTCATCTATTTTGTTACCCTGTTCTGATACTGCTTTAGCTTGTTCAGCTAGTTGTGTTCTTAGCTCAGCTATTTCAGCTTTCAGTTCTCTAATAACCTTGAAATAATCAGTGTTTTCTTCCTGATTCTCATTTGTTGTTTTTCTGATTTCAATTTCTGATGATAATTCATTCAAATTCTTTACTCACTCCTATGATTATTTCCTTAGGTAGTGTTTGGATGTTGACCTTATTATTTTGTGCTTCACCCTTTGGGGGGCTTTTAGCTGGACTGTTGTCCTGGTTCATTTCTCCAATATCTCTTCTTGTTGGTTTAACCATTTTATATATTATGTTATGAGTCCCCTCTCTCAGTACTTTTCAAATTACTGATCACTATTGCCTGGATTGACTTGTGTCTAAGTAAGGTAATTAAAGAGTTCACGGTGGTGGAAGTTAACAGTTGTTTCAGTAGTATTTTAATCCCTGATTTCAAGCTTAGTGGCATAAAAGCCTCTTTTGTGCTTTTTCTTCCCTGTGGGAATCTGAGGGCTTTTAAACTTTAAGTAGGCTTCTTAGCTTAATCACTGACTTCTGACCAAGAGATAAAGCAGGGTGTGGCAGAGATAATCCAGTGGTTATGCAAAGAGATTTTCTCAGCCCCAGAGCTATGCCACCAAGGTGTAGGTCTTCTCCTGAGTTTCCTGGTTAGTTCTCTGTTCCCCTGGTGTCAGTCCAGGGCCTCCCTGCCACTGCTCCAGATTCTGAGGGCAATAGCAATGGAGACTCAGAGATGCACTTGGTGAGTCTCAGGGGAGTCCTCTCCTCCCTTCAGCCGCCTGCCAGACTGTCACTAGCCACTTAATCTCTCCCTAGACTCCTCGCTGATCACCAGCCAGTGTTTGCACTCACCAGCAATTTGGTGGGTTCCTGAAGTTGTCTTAGTCCTGTCTTGTTTCAGTCCCAGGTGGTCTCCTTTGGTATTCCTAGTTGATCCCGGAGAGGAGAGGAGAGGAGAGGAGAGGAGAGGAGAGGAGAGGAGAGGAGAGGAGAGAAACTGCTCTTGCTCGTAGCCCCGCCTCTGGAAGTCTCTTCCTGATTAGCCTGAGATGTCTTATTGGAGCTCTATGTGCAGTCTCTGGAGAGTTTTATAAAATGATATCTCACAGATGCCTGTTAAGGTGACTGCCCCCAGGAGGTGTGAGTATGTGTTAGTGGGGGTGGGGGGGGTTGTGGGGGCAGCCACAGGCTCCAATCCCACCTACAATGATGGCTAGACAAAGACCCAAGGAGGCAGTAGTACAGGAGAAGAAGGGACCTAATAGCCGATGCTGAGAAAAACAGAGAAATGACCTTCTCTGATTGTTTGGGTTCTCTTCCCATTGTGATAGTCATCCAAACCATAGGGGTCTTCTAATGCCACCTTCCTGGGCCTCTGGAAGAACCCAGAGCCTTCCCCATGATCTGAGATACTCAGGTCCAAGTGTGTGGCCCTCTATCAATGAGGGCATTGCTCCTGGAAAGGCAGGAATCCCAGGAAAACTCCTAAGGAACTTCCAGGAGCATACACGAGTCCTGCAACTTCACTCACATCAAGCCATAAAATGCTACTCATGCCAGCTCCCTTGAGACCCTGGATGGTGTTCCTGGAGAGAGCAACAGGCCCAGGCCCTCAGCTGATTTGAGCTGAGTTATGCTTATTTGGTTAGAGATGTTGGGCTTTGCTCTGAATCTCTGGTATCGTAGAGAGATCACTTGAATTAGAGGCAAAGGAACATCCCTTTGACTTTCAATTATCTCTGCTACTTTGTCACTGAAAACTCGCAAGTGAAAGACTTTAAAATTAAAAGTACCTATATACCTATAAGATTCACTTAAATTCTATTTATCTTTAGTAAATACTGATAAAAGGGAAAGAAATAAATGACAACTTAAACTAGAAAAATAGAGAAACTAAAAGGCAACAGCTTCATAAACACAGCATCATATAAAGTAAAAATCAAATCAGTCAGTTCACCACAGGTGGTTAAACTGAATCACCTAATAATAGACAAAGACTGTCAGGGAGAGTTAAAAATAAAAATCTAAGCATTGCTGCTTAGAAAAACACAAAGTAAAATGACAAAGAGAGATTGAAAATAAAATGCTACAAAGGCATCAGAAAAATGTCAACAAGAAGAAAGCAGAATTAGCAGAGACAAAAAAAGATTCAAAACACTAAGCAAAACCAAAAGGACAGTGTGATAAAAATACACAATGAAAAACATATAATATTCATAAACATATGCATTGAACAGCATAGATGCCAAAATCATAAGGCAAAAAACTATAGAAATACAAATAGAATATAATAAAAGTACAGTGTTAGAGGAGACTTCAATGCACCTCTTTCAGATCTGAATATATTTTATAAATAAAAATTCAGTAGGAACAGAGATATAATGATTGCTACAGCTAATAATTTGGGGCAACAGAGAACCTGACATTCTTCAAATGGAAATTACACATTTTGTTTGTATGTACATGAAGCATTTATAGGAATAGATAAAGTACATGGCCACAAAGAAAACCTTGTCACATTTTTTTTAAAAGAAATAATGAGTGAAATTTTAAGTATGGAATATTTTATATATGGAAAGAAAGAACCTGTTGTTAAAATTTCGGACGGCTCTGCCCACTGGGCTGGCTTGCTTCACGGCGGGTAACAGAGACGCGGAGACAACGGCTGGGCAGGGAAGCTGTATTTCTTTATTCAGGAACAACGATTCATAAACTAAGACAAACTAATCACCAAACAGAACTCCGCTGTCTCTTTGCAGCGGCACAGGCACTCTCCCTTACTCTGGAACTCAGGAACCGTCTCTTACTCTGGAACTCTCGTACTGGGGAACTCAGGAACTCTCCAACTCTGGCACTCTCAAACTCAGGAACTCAGGAACTCTCGGACTCAGGAACCCTCTCTCGGGGTCCCTTGGGGCGGGGCCAAACAGGCCCGCGAAATTAATTGGACTGATCCAATTCTCTTGGCGGGGGGAGGGCTAAAACAAACCAATGTAAAGCATACGACAAGAACCAATCCTAGAAACCCACTAGGTTAAAGGGGAAACCCAAAGGGAAAGTGCTGCCGGACGCTAATGAAGAGAGCAGCTCAGGGGCCAGGTGGTGGCACACCTGGCTAAGCACTCACATTACAATGTGCAAGAACCTGGGTTCAAGCCCCTGGTTCCCACCTGAAGGTGAAAAGCTTCACAAGTGGAAGCTCTGTCTCTTTCTCCTTTCTATCTCTCCTTCCCCTCTCAAATTCTGTCTCAATCTGATAATAAATAAATAAATATTTTAAAAAAAGAGAGAGAACAGCTTTGGAGGCGGGCGGTAGCGCAGCGGTTAAGTGCACGTGGCGCAAAGCAAGGACCAGCATAAGGATCCTAGTTTGAGCCCCCGGCTCCCCACCTGTAGGGGAGTCACTTCACAAGCAGTGAAGAAGGTCTGCAGGTGTCTCTCTTTCCCTCCCCCTCTCTGTCGTTCCCGCCTCTCTCCATTTCTCTGTCCTATCCAACAACGACATCAATAGTAACTACAACAATAAAAAAAGGGCAACAAAAGGAAATAAATAAATAAATAAATAAATGGAACAGCTCATACCCAAACCTAAGGACTCAGTGAAAGCAGGCTGAGATGAAAATGTATAGCCCTGGGCAGGGGTAGATAGCATAATGGTTATTCAAAGAGACTCTCATGCCTGAGGCTCCAAAGTCCCAGGTTCAGTCCCCTGCACCACCATAAGCCAGAGCTGAGCAGTGCTCTGGTTAAAAAAAAAAGAAAAGAAAAAAAAATGTATAGCCTTACGTATCTGAATTACGTTAGACATGTCAAAAAATGAGGGCCCAATCTTAAGAAAATGAAAAAGGACAGCAATATAATAAACCAACAGAACTCAGACAAAAACTGAAATACCCCTCCTCAAACTAATTCAAAGGAAAAATCAGAGTCAAAGCTGGTACTTAGAAAAGATAAGCAGAAACTTCCGAGGCACATGGCCAGTAGCAGCAACTTAAAGATCAGGCATGTTTTTTTTTTTTTTTGGGGGGGGGAGTATAGACAGATTTAAAAAAAAAAAAAAGATCAGGCATGTGAACTACTACATAAAGTAATGAAAACCAAAACCAAACCAAACAAACACCAAGAATTTCACAACGTTTGAAAATTCATTGAGCCACTGCTGGGTGCAGGTGTGTGTAAGGGGCACAGGACAAACTTTCAAGACTAAAACTGAGTCAGCTGCTGGCAGTCAGCTGCCAGCACCATTTTGGTACAGAACACAGACTTGGCCTGAGGAGGAGAAAAACCTGGTGCAAAACTACAACTGTGTGCCCTGCCAGAGCCAGAGTGCAGTCTGAAATCAAGCAGCAAGCACCTGTTCTGTAGGCCATATGGAAGATTCTCTTCTCCCCTCCACCACGACATTCTGAACAGCAGAAACTACACTTAGCCAAAACATGGGGGGGGGATCCAAACTCACAAAAGTTTTTTTGGGGGGGTCTGTTTGAATTCAGAAAATTTATTATGAAGGCAATTCAAGATTCTAACCATCACATACACTCACAAACTCAGGATCTCAGAGATCATTTCACCATAATACTACAAGACACAAAGAAAACTCCAAACAGGAACTACAGGATAGTAGACAAAATGGGTGTGATACTCCTTGTACCTGCTCCCTGCATCAGAAAATGTGCCCCAGTGAGACGGGGCTCCAATTAAAAATGCAGATGGAGATTCAGCAGGGTCTAGGGGCCTGAGACTGATTTTTTTTTTTTTTTTACCAGAGCACTGCTTAGCTCTGTCTTATGGTCCATCTGTCTTATCCACCATCAGTGGATTCGATTTAATATGCTATAATCTCCATCCTAAACACAGCCGAGCCATCTACACCAAATCGTGTCTTGCGGACATTTACCATACAGCCTCTTCAACCTTCAGCGAATGACCTCTCCCTATTATACGATCCCAAACAGCCAGGCTCTTTTCACAGTGCTAGATGGAATAAAGACTCGTCACCCGACCTGTGCTGGATTAGCACAGTCAACGGCCAAGCCTTTCCCGCTACGAGACAAGTTCTCAAGATCTTCCCGCACAGTCATCACCGCCCAGCTATCATCCACATTGGTCTCCAGCTCCCACTGATTCTGTGCTCGGAGAAACTAAGATGGAACTTTCGGAAAGCAAACTGGCGTCTGTTCAGTGATCTTACCAACAAATCTATTCCTGCAATTCCAATTAACTCTATCCCCTCTGAAGATTCCTACAGGCGCTTCCGCCAAGCCATCTTCAAAGCAGCTTCCCAAGCCATTCCTCGTGGGAGACGTGCTAACTATACACCTTGTCTTGATGCTGAATGTGAGCAACTACTAAAGCAGTATGATGAGTCGGGCGACCCAGATGTGGCTGACCATCTCATTGCCTCCCTGGATGCAGCATGCCAAGCCCGCTGGCAACAACTCACGGAAAGTCTGAACTTCACCCACTCAAGTAGGAAGGCCTGGAAGCTTCTTCACAGACTGGGTGCCGGTAGCCAACCCCCTCCCGTCTCCCATCCTCCCCCCTCGCGTATCTCCAAACTCAGTGGCCAGTCACCTAACTCAAGTTGGACGTGCTAAGATCGACCCAGTCTGGAAAAGAGAAATTTCCCAGGAGTGGTCATCCCACTTCCGGTTATCTTGTCCATCTCCAAAACTCTCTCCCTTTACACTGTCTGAACTGGAAGACGCTTTGAAGAGGGTTAAACCGGGAACAGCTGCTGGCTATGATAACATCACCCCAGAACTCATTCTTAACCTGGGTCCCGCGGCAAAGAAGTGGCTCGCTTCATTCCTGTCCCACATCTTGGAATCTGAGTCTATGCTCAAAGTTTGGTGTCGTGCGAAGATTATAGTGGTTTTGAAACCAAAGAAAGACCCAACAATGGCCGCCAGCTATAGACCAATTTCTCTCCTCTCCGTGTGTTACAAACTCCTTGAGAGGCTGCTTCTGTCACGTATTTCTCATCTTACAGAGAAATTCCTATCACCCGCCCAAGCTGGTTTCCGCCCAGGAAGATCTACCTGCGAACAAGCCCTGGCCCTCTCAACTTACATTGAAAATGGATTCCAGAAGAATTTAAAGACGGGTGCTGTCTTTGTTGATCTCACAGCAGCCTATGACACGGTCTGGCACCGTGGTCTCCTGGTCAAGATCTCAAGATGCCTGCCTCCATGGGTGGCCAACACTATATCATTTCTTCTCCAAAACAGAAGATTCCGGGTGCATCTGGGTGACAAGTCTAGCAGATGGAGACTTGTCTCAAGTGGCCTCCCCCAGGGCTCTGTTCTGGCTCCTATGCTATTTAATATTTACATCAATGACCTCCCAGAAACTTCTTCAAGGAAGTTCATCTACGCCGATGACATCTGCTGTGCAACTCAGGCATCAAAGTTCGACATCCTTGAGGAAACACTCACGAAAGACATGTCTCTGATATCTGATTACTGTAAAAAATGGCAACTAATCCCTAGCACTGCAAAAACGGTATCATCTGTTTTCCATCTACACCATGCCTCGGCCTCGCGTGAGCTTAATGTGCAGCTTGGCGATACGAGAATCCAGCATGAAGCCCAGCCAGTTTATCTTGGCGTTACTCTCGATCGCACTCTGTCATTTCACAAACATCTCATAAAAACTGCAGCAAAGGTGGGCGTGAGGAATCACATCATTGCAAGACTGGCCAGCTCCTCATGGGGCGCGAGCGCTTCCACACTACGATCATCATCTCTGGCATTATGCTATTCCACTGCAGAATACTATGCCCCAATATGGTTCCGTAGCCCCATGTCCACTTGGTCGATTCCAAATTATATTCCTCCATGAGGATAATTTCTGGAACCATCCGTTCCACCCCGGTTCCATGGCTGCCAGTTCTTAGCAACATCGCCCCGCCAGATATTCGTCGGGATGCGGCAACATCTAAGTTCATTTCCTACGTCTTCGCTCGACTGGACCTGCCAATCTACGCGGATATCTTCGCCCACCCTGTCCAACGCTTGACGTCTCGTCACACAATCTGGTCCCCTATGCCTACACTGAACTTCTCTGTTCCAGTCTCTTGGAAACAGAGTTGGCAGTCAGCTGAGGTAAAGAACAAACACCTCATCACAGACCCCTGCAAGCGTCAACCCAGCTTTGACCTAGCACGTTATGATTGGGCCCTCCTCAATCGCTATCGAACAGGCCATGGCCGCTGCGCCGCTATGTTCCATCGCTGGGGAGCCAGAGAAGACCCAAACTGCCCCTGGGGCTACAGACAGACTATGACCCACATAGTCAACGACTGCCACCTCTCCAGATTCAAAGGAGGTCTCGAAGCTTTACATCAGGCTCAACCTGACGCTGTTGACTGCCTACGGAAGAAGGGCAAACGCTAGAAGAAGAATGGTGTTGCTAGGAATTGAACATGGGACCTCAGAGCCTCAGGCATGAGAGTCTGCTTGCATAACCATTATGCTATCTTCCCCACCCAAAACTGCATTTCTAACATACAGGGACCACATTCTTTGCAGCAAGGAGCTAACTATCTCAGCTAGTAGGCAAAAGTGAGCCGGTTTCTTTCATGAAGCTGCAGAACTTAAATTGCAGAATCAGACAGAGGTAATTCCAACAACATTAACACCTTCTCAACCTCAATTTCATTTATAAATGCAAATTCGAAACAACATTCTAGTGGGGCCTGGCGGTGGTGCACCTGGTTCACCTGCAGGGGGCTGCTTTGCAAGCGGAGAAGCAGGTCTGTAGGTGTCTATCTTTCTCTCCCTCTCTCTGTCTCCCTGTTCTCTCAATTTCTCTCTGCCCTAATAAAAATTAGGCAGGGAGGTGGGGCGGAAAGGCCAATGGGAGCGGCGGATTCCCAGTGTTGGCACTAAGCCCCAGCAATAATCAGGATAGCAATAAAGAAAAATAAATAAATGGCATTCTAGCAAACTGACTCTGGTACAGAACAAAAGAATTAGCAAGGGCTTCAACAGAAAGAAATCTACAATAAAGAGGGAAGCCACATGAACATATTAATAGATGCTAAAAGCAGTCCTTCCTTTCTAATACAAGTTTTAAGTAAAATGGAATGGAACTCTGTAAACAGGGCTAAGGTTATTTATTTCAAAGAAAGGACAGGTATTGCTTTAAATGCCAAACACTAAAAAAAGATTTAATGAAAATCAAGAAAGAGATGGAGACACCAGATAACCCCACTTACATTTCACAATGTTTTAGGGCAGTCTGTCTCAACCAAATGCCCATCAGAATTATCTGGGAAGCTTATAAAAATACACACTGATTCAATCTCTGCACCAGCATTTTAAAAGGAACTTCCTAGTGCTGGCAAGATAGCTCACTTGTATAATGCATTTGCTTTGTCATGGGCATGACCCAGGTTTAAGCCTGGCCACCACAGCACTGAAGAAAGCTTTGGTATCTTTCTATCTATCTCTGTCTGTGTCTACAAAAAAAAGTCAGCCTGGAGAGGCTAAGACTGATGCTAGGTGAAGTCCAGGGTGAGAATCACTATCTGAGAGGCTTCAGCAAATTCAGCATATAAAGACAATAAGACAGCAGATATAATCGCTGGGAAATAAATTGGGTTTCCAGATAAAATACAAAATGCCCATCTAAATTTGAAGTTCAAATGAAAAATGAACATAATTTTCAGGATATATATGTCCCATGAAATATTTAGGACATGCTGATCCTTAAAAAAAAGTATTCATTGTTTATCTGAAGTTCATATTGAACTGGGTGTTCTGTATTTTTGTTCGTTCTATCTGGAAATTCTAAAGGAACAGATATAAATTAGCTTTGCTTACAGATACTATAATTGTCTACCTCAAGACCCCCAAGAGACTCTGTTAAAAACTTTCAGAATTAGTAACATTTGATAAGGAAGCTGCATACCATACCAGATACATTAGAACAATAAATACTTTCCTTTTTTTAAAAACTCCAACAACTAGTACCTAGAAATGCAAAGAGGTATAGCTTTTTCATTTATATTAATGGAAAAAAAAACTGCAAAGTATTTAGGATGAAGTTTAATATGAGAGATGTAAGATCCATAAAAGGAAACTGTTTATACTCTATTAAAAGACAGAAAACAATTTATGAACAGAAAGTTATAGTTTTCTTTCTTTTTCTTTTTTTCTCTCTTTCTCCTTTTGTTGCCCTTTTTTATTGTTGCTGTAGTTATTATTGTTGTCGTTATTGATGTCATCATTGTTGGATAGGACAGAGAGAAATGGAGAGAGGGGGGAAGACAGAGAAGGGGAGAGAAAAAGAGACACCTGCAGACCTACGTCACCGCAGGTCTGTGAAGCAACCCCCGCAGGTGGGGAGCCAGGGGCTCGAACCGGGATCCTTGTAGGTCCTTGCACTTCACGCCACCTGCGCTTAACCCGCTATACTACTGCCTGAACCCCTATAATTGTTCTTAAACAGGAATACTTAATATGAAAAAAACTTCCCAAGTGTGATATATAGATCTTATTCAGTTTACTAAAATATTTTATGTATTTATCAACGAGAGAGAGAGAGAGAGAGAGGGAGAGGGAGAGAGGGAAGGAGAGAGGTAGGTAGGTAGGGAAGGAGGGAGGGAGAGAGAGAGAGAGATATGAATAAAGAACCAGAGCATCACTCTGGCACATGAGATGCAAGGGATCGAATTAGAGACCTTATGCTTCCAAGTTCAGTATTTTGTTCACTGTGCCACTTGAAGGGCCCTCAATTTCAATTAAAATCTTAACAGACACCTTTTATAAAATCACCTTCAATTCAAATAAAGAAATAACTGTAATTACTAAGAAAACTACAAACTGGGTAGTGGAGATATGAGATATGAGATATGAGAAAGTTCTATAAAATCACAATATTAGTTTAACATAAATGGATGTATCTAGAAAATAGAGATTTAAGTACTGGTATATTTGAAAAATTAGCATGTCGCAGGGGTGGGTAGATAGCATAATGGTTATTATGCAAAGAGATTCTCATGCCTGTGTCAACAAAGTCCCAGGTTCAATCCCCCATACCACCATAAGCCAGAGATGAGCAGTGCTCTGGAAAAAAAAGGGGGGGGGCAGGTGGTGGCGCACCGAGTTAAGCACACATAGTATAAAGTGCAAGGACTGGTGAAAGAACCTGGTTCGAGCCCTTGGCTCCCCACCCGCAGGGGGGGGGGGGTTGGCTTCACAACTGGTGGAGCAGGTCTATAGGTATCTTTCTCTTCCCCTCTCTATCTTCCCCTTCTCTCTCAGTTTCTCTCTGTCCTACTCAACAATAGCAACAACAGCAACAACAAAAATGGGAAAAAATGGCCACCAGGAACAGTGGATTCATAGTGCAGGCACTGAACCCCAGTGATAGCCCTGGGGAAAAAAAAAAAAGAGGGGGTCGGGCGGTGGCGCAGTGGGTTAAGCGCATGTGGCGCAAAGTGCAGGGACCGGCATAAGGATCCCGGTTCGAGCCCCTGGCTCCCCACCTGCAGGGGAGTCGCTTCACAGGCGGTGAAGCAGGTCTGCAGGTGTCTATCTTTCTCTCCCCCCTCTGTCTTCCCCTCCTCTCTCCATTTCTCTCTGTCCTATCCAACAACGAATTGCGTCAACAAGGGCAATAATAATAACCACAATGAAGCTACAACAAGGGCAACAAAAGGGGGAAAAAAATGGCCTCCAGGAGCGGTGGATTCATGGTGCAGGCACCGAGCCCAGCAATAACCCTGGAGGAGGAAAAAAAAAAAAAAAGAAAAGAAAAGAAAAAGAAAAATTAGCATGTCACAAGCGTAGTTGTTCAATTTGGGGGGAAACCCTAGACTAGCCAATAAAGGCAGCTGGCATGACAATGTATCCAATATGAAAATGTACACAAATAAACACTATCACAATAAATGAAAACAAACTCCTGGATAAAGATTTAAATGCAAAACAAATTAAAACCTCACAATGAAATCCAAGAGAGTAAATGTATCACCTAGAGAGAATAGAAAGACCTTTTGGAATTCCAGAAGTTTAAAAGGCAAATATGGATGTATTTACTATTTAAAATAAAAAAAGAAAAAGTTAAAAAGGATAGTTCTAAAGGAAAAGTGAGCAAAAGCTATGCATATACAGTCCACAGAAGAACACATCCAAACACATGAAAAGATGCTCAAATTCTCTAGGAGATGGGGAATATAAGTTAAAGCACTAGATATCATTTTATACCTATCAGAATAAAAAACATAGAACTATAACATCTAATGCTGGTAGATGCATCACTGATGGAAATGGCATTGCCATGGACTTGGGGGCTCTTAATTTTTAGGAGATAATATCTATGTTAACCGACAAGGCAAATTCTGGTAGCCTATCCCACTAGCTGGGGCACTTTAGCACACCATACAAGACCATTTGTTTCATTATTATTTTTTTCAGTTTTGCCTAGAAACAAAGTAAACACCCATTAAACATGACTGAATAAAGAATGGTCCTCCATAGTACTGAATATTCTGTAGCCATTTAAGAGAAAAAGTTAATGAACACTGTCCATAGTAACCTCAACCTCATATCCTATCATCTGTAGAACAGATAGGTCCTGGTATAGTCAATATAGTTGAATAATGCACAGCAACCAAAATGAACAAATGACAACTACATGAACAATGTTATGAATGCCATAAATACGGTACACAAAAGAGGGCTGCTGAATGGTTCCATTTCTATAAAGCACAAAACACGCTCGTAAAAACTGCTACAAGTCAGGATGGTGGCAATCCCTGGGCATAGCACACAGAATGGGATAGGTAAGCAGGAGGTGAGGATGTCCTGGGTCCCTGGCAATATTCTGTTTCTTGAACTTGGTGAAACACTCTGTTTACATGAGTGTGTTCACTGTGGAAATGTTCAATCAGCACACTAATAATCTGTGCACTCAAACAAAAACAAAAACAAAAAAAGAGCGAAAGTCATTATAGCTTGCAGGAATTTCAGCCAGGTATGGTTGGTTAAGAACAGCAGAGTGAGGATGTGAGGGTGATCTGGCTACGCCATCTGTCACCCCACTGATCGCCAGGGTTGATTCCGCTGATCTGGCTGGCTAGGCGGGTGTCCCCTTCCTCCCTCATTGCTCTGTGTGTGTCCCTCCCGAAGCTGTGTGCTTCTGGAAGGCCTTCCCCAATAGAGATGGCTCGGTCTTCAGTTGAGGTATGTACAGGAGTAGCTGCGCTCCTTTGCTAGAACCTCCAAGCAAGCTCTCAAGAAAAGCAGAGTGAGTATGACATTATAACCCTGTTATCTTACAATCTTGTTAATCATTATTAAACCACTAATAAAAATTTTTAAGAAAATGAAAGGAAGGGAGTCAGGCTGTAGCGCAGCAGGTTAAGCGCAGATGGCGCAAAGCACAAGGACCGGCATAAGGATCCCGGTTCGAACCCCGGCTTCCCACCTGCAGGGGAGTCGCTTCACAGGTGGTGAAACAGGTCTGCAGGTGTCTATCTTTCTCTCCTCCTCTCTGTCTTCCCCTCCTGTCTCCATTTCTCTCTGTCCTATCCAACGACGACAACAATAATAATAACTACAACAACAAAACAACAAGGGCAACAAAAAGGGAATAAATAAATAAAATAAATGTTTAAAAAAATATTAAAAAATGAAAGGAAGAATACATCATTCTTTTCACCCCACCCCCACAAATAAAATACTCATGTATTTTCTGCAAAAAAAAAAAAAAGAAAAGCAGAGTGCAAAAAAAACCTGTATAATATAATCCCATTTTTATACTGCATACAACAATAAAACCACCCTGGTTATGTATTATGTGCAGGTGAAAATATGCATATATGAGGACTAGATGAGAAGTCTTATATGTTTATATGATGCAGAGTTAAGTATGGAAGGTCATATGGTAGGCAGATCAACATGGCTTCCTACATGAGAAGATAATGTAGACCATGATTGTGTTGAGGGAAAAAAAAAAAAAGGGAAAAGGTAAAATGTGCCCATATGTAAAAAGGGTATGACATGATCCCATTTATATTATTAAAAAAAAACTTCAAAGGGGAAAATTACATGGTGAGAGAGATAGTATAATGGCTATGTGAAAGGTTTTCATGCTTGAGCCCCTGAAATTCCAGATTTAATCCCCTACACCACCATAAACCAGACCTGTGTGGTGCTCTTGCAAAAATAATAATAATAATAATTTAAAAAATAATAATTAATTAATTAAAATTACTCAGAACTAAATTCTAACAAAGTTTTAAAATGGAGACCCAAGAAAAGGCCCATGTCACTTAATTCAAGAACTATGGTGTATTGTGAACATTCAGCCATTGTCCAGGTAAACATGATACAAAAGGTCATTATACAAACAGCAGTAGAAACAAAGTCTATTTATCAGCTTCTAGCAATTTGGTGAACTCAGATAACCTGAAAGCCCTTTCACAATAATCACCTAGAAAGACTGAGTAAAATGTAACATAATTATTTCAAATACACAGCTATGCTAACAAATCGTAAAAGCAAACCCCTGGGTGCCAGAAACAAGGAAGGAAGTGAAAAAACTGAGGGGTGAGTGCTTGAGCTAATGTGGGATATTTGTCTCCAGAACCTGGGGGTCCCGCGTTCATTCCCACCAGGCTTTGGGCTTTGAGAGATAAGGAATTGGAACGAAGACTCTGCATAAAGCCAAAGCCCTCAAAGGACTATTCTGTTTATGAAAGGATTTAAGAACAAGAGAGACCACAGGACATAGGGCTTTGGGTGGGATAAAAAAGAAAAGCTCACCGAGAATTCAGAACCACAAATTCACAGTGCTTTCACTCTACCCACATAGCTCAGAAAGTCCTGGTTAAAAAGTAACGGAAGAATTACTCCTCAAGCAATTATACTCCTGAGGCGCAAGACAGAAGCAAACAAACTTCTCTAAAGAGATACTCCCACATCCCAAATATTATTGGGAGCATTATCAGAGGTCAAAATGATGAGTCCACATAGAAAATTAACAAAACTCATGAGTGAACAACCCAATCTAGTTGAGAGGCTGCATATACTACATTATCCCCGCATACTCCAAATACAGAGAGAAAACCAGAGATTATATAAGAAATGCATCTAAAATGACTAAAGACTAGAAATGAAAATTAAGCTCTGTGAAACAAGAGAAAGCAAATTAAAGCCAGTAAGGTAGAACAATAACAGAAAACCAAAATGTAACTTGAAACTTTTTTTTTTTTTTTTTTTTTTTACTGGAGAAGCTTGGTTTTGGTTTATGGTAATGCTAGGGATTGAGTCTAGGTCCTCAGAGCCTCAAGCATGAAAGCAGGAAAAAAAGTTATTTAAAAAATTAGCAAAGCCGGGAGTCGGGCGGTAACACAGCGGGTTAAGCACATGTGGCGCAAAGTGCAACGACCGGTATAAGGATCCCGGTTCGAGCCCCAGGCTCCCCACCTGCAGGGGCGTCGCTTCACAGGCGGTAAAGCAGGTCTGCAGGTGTCTATCTTTCTCTCCCTCTCTCTGTCTTCCCCTCCTCTCTCCATTTCTCTCTGTCCTATCCAACAACGACTACATCAATATCACCAACAATAAAACAACAAAGGCAACAAAAGGGAATAAATAAATAAATATTTAAAAAAAAAAACAAAAAAATGAGCAAAGCTTAGAAAGGAAAATTTGACATATGAAGAATTAACTGGCCTGAAGACTAGTAAAGAGATACTTAATCTCACTTTGCAATTAAGAAATGTAAATTAAAAGTGAGACACTTCACAATTTACAAAATTACTGCTGTTAAACACAACTGTGTCACACAAAAGTTTCACAGAGTTTAATTTTCATTTTAGTTTCTGCTTTCTTTTTAGTTTATTTTTGTTTTTCTAGATAGAGGTAACTAGTAGGAAAGGTGGTTTTATGCATATGTGATAGTTAAATAGAATCTGTAAAACTGTAAACTCAGGGTGAGGGAGATAGCATAATGGTTATGCAAAGTGACTCTCATGCCTGAGGCTCCAAAGTCCTAGGTTCAATCCCCCACCCCACTGGTAAGTGTTCTGGTTTTAAAAAACCCAATAAATACAAGCTAGCATCCCGCAAGGACAGAATAATCCTGCAGAAGTCAGTATATGTGCACGTGTCTACACACACACAGCTCAGCAACTATGTGTGGGAGCTACACAATAGCTACTACAAATGGACACTGCAAAGCCATCACTGGGATGCATTGGATCGACCTTCTCGTGGTGCATCCCGTGAGTACCCATTCATTGGGGAAACTGACGATCCTTCCTAGCCGACTGAATCCACATGGATCCCAGTCACTTTCAAAGCCAGCAACAAGCAGCTCCTGACAGCTTTCAACCTGACCTGTTGATTGGCTACGGAAGAAGGGCAAACGCTAGAAGAAGAACTGGGCAGGGGTAGATGGCATAATGGTTATGCAAAGAGATTCCCATGCCTGAGGCTCCAAAGTCTCGGGTTCAATCTCCTGCACCACCATTAGCCAGAGCTGAATAGTACTCTGGTAAAAAAAAGAATACTGTCACTTTCTTTAATGTTGACTCATCAGACCCTCCTCTTATTTTCTTATATAAACTATGGCCTCCCACATGCACTATTTTACCACTCCTAAACCGATTTTTCATTCATTCATTCAGAGAGAGAGAGAGAGAGAGAGGGAGAGAGACCAGAGTACCACTCCAGTACATGTGGCATCAGGGACTGAACTAAGCTCTCAAGTATGCAAGTCCTGTACTCAACCAGTTGAGATATTTCTGCTTTTTTAAATATATATTTATTCCCTTGTTATTTTATTGTTGTAGCTGTTGCTGTTGTTATTGACGTTGTTGTTGGATAGGATAGAGAGAAATGGAGAGAGGATGGGAAGACAGAGAGGGGGAGACAGACACCTGCAGACCTGCTTCACCACCTGTGAAGTGACCCTCCTGCAGGTGGGGAGCCGGGGGCTTGAACCGGGATCTTTATGCCAGTCCTTGCGCTTTGTGCCACCTGCACTTAAGCCACTGCGCTACCACTCGACTCCCTTCCTGTCTGATTTATTCCTGAATTAGCTTTTAGTGAAATTATATTTTCCCTCAAGAAACAGCCCATTCATCTATTTTACTGGGGGGTATTCCTGGGACAGACCCCTGGGGCCTCCCATCGGCATGTGCTCTGAGCTACATCCTTGACCTGTTTCAACCTATTTTTAAATAGTAATTATTGGCATAATACTATTCATAATATCCTCATAAACTATAGAATTTCTTGCAGAAATGCGGATATGTTTTCTTTTACTCATCAATATAGTTATCTTGTTTCTAATTTAACTGCATTATAGTCAGAGAATAGAGGATCTTTGTTAATGATTGGCATTTACATTAAGTTTTATGCTCTAATACAAGACCAATTTCTATAAATGCCTTATGTGTTCTTGAAAATAATGTGCAGTGTCTAAAATCAACTGCAGATTACACACACACACACACACACAAACAAGCATACATGACTAAGGTGGACTGGACTGGCCAATCTTCTGCATACTAATTTTTATTTGCATGATCAGTTACTGATAGATGTATATTAAAATTCTCCTTCTACCATGTTCCTCTGATATTTATGTTTATTTTCAAAAAATATTTATTTATTCCCTTTTGTTGCCCTTGTTATTTGATTATTGTAGTTATTATTAGTGTTGTCATTGTTGTTGGATAGGACAGAGAGAAATGGAGAGAGGAGGGGAAGACAGAGAGGGGGAGAGAAAGAGAGACACCTGCAGACCTGCTTCACTGCCTGTGAAGCGACTCCCCTGCAGGTGGGGAGCCGGGGGCTCAAACCGGGATCCTTGTGCTAGTCCTTGTGCTTCGTGCCACGTGCACTTAACCTGTTGTGCTACCACCGGACTCCCATTTATGCCTATTTTTACATTATAATTTTCTTATTACTTTTTTTCTTGGCTTATGGTGATGCTAGGGATTCAACCTGGGACTTTGGAGCTTCAAACATGAAAGTCTTTGTGCATAACCACTATTTATCTCCCCAGCCCTTACATTATAAAAATTTAAACTATGTTATTAATGCATATATTTAGAATTATTCTATCCTGGTGACTTCTTTTATCATTCAGTAATGATATTTTCCTATTTTATTCTTAATGACATTCTGTGCCTTAAATTCTATCTGGTTCAACATTAATACTGCACTGACTTTAATCATGTTCTTTTCAGTCTAGGTCCAAAGGGTTTCTCTTTCTTGCCAGTTCAGTTGTACATTTAAGCCAGATATTTGTTATATTTGATCCATTATTTTGGTGTATATAGAAACAAGTATATGCATTTTATCTGGAATAATGATAGATCTTGACATTCTCAAGCTTAAGAAAAAATAAAATGTACTCACCTTCAAACAGAAGTCTCTTATTATGCTTGATATGCAATCAGAGTAGCAGACGAAATTGCATAATGTTTGCATGATGTGTAAATAACCAGGGCCCCATCATACCAATGAATGTGTCAAGCCACATTAATTGCAGGGTTCAATCTGAAGCTATATTCATTCACTTTACATCTCCCATAGGCAAGAAAAATAAATGCTTTTTCAAACAATACATTCCCAGGGCCAGGTGATGGTGCCCCTGGTTAAGAACACACATTATAGCACACAAGGATGAGGGTTCAAGCCCCTAGTCCCATTTGCAGGGGGAAAAGCTTCAGGAGTGGTAAATCAGGGCTGCAAGTGTTTCTTTTTATCTCTCCCTCTTTATCTCCCCCACCCCTCTTAATTTCTCTATCTCTGTCCAATAATAAATAAAAGTTAAAAAAAATCTTTAAAGAAAAATACCCTCCCACAGTTTCCCTCATGAGTCTGATGTGGCCCACATTCCTGACGAGTGGTTCCCCCATAATTGGGAAGTACTAATTCATGATATCTCTAAAATGAAGATCACAGTTTAAAGATGGGAAGATTTTATTCCATTAATGGGATTTTCATCTCCCACCCCTCAGCCTCTTAAAGATGCTACATTTATTCCTTGGTGTTCTATAGGTTTCTTTTGATGTTTCCAAGATGTTCTTGTCTCTGGTTAGGTTGAATTCAAGAGTTTAACACTACATTTAAGCCCAATTTCTTCTACCTGCTAATTGGTAGGCAGGTATTCTAATATTGGAGTTGAATTTTATAGTTGACATTTAACCTAGTCCTTCCAGTAACAACTTAGTAGGAATGCTTAATGGCCACACTGTGCATCTTCCTATAGTGTGGTTGTGGTCTGCTTTTCTCTATCATTGACTCGTTGACTATGAGTTCCAAGAGTCCTAGAAGATGGTGTGCATCATCTGGGTGCAGCAGCTAATAAGTAAGAAAAGTCCTAATTCTTATCAATTAAGCCTGGTATCCGACATTGCCTTGTCAAATTTATGCACCACATAGAATGCCTTTAAAAACTCATTGAAGTCGATGCACCCATCTTTGTTTAAGTCCATTCTCTCGGCGAGACCATCAATTTGAAAGTCATCAATATGGACTCTGTAATGATTACCAAAAAGTTTCCACATGGCATGAAATTCATCCATGGAGATCATGCCTGAAAGAACAGAGGAGAAAGCCATAAGTGATCATTTAAGAATCACCTCAGGGAAGGGTAGCAAAGTTGTACTGATTGAGCCATCCCAATTCTAAACTCACTAGCACCCCTAACCATGGAGACAATGGAGGAAATAAGATAGTACATGTAAGAAACAATATGTCACTGAAAAGAGAGTTAACATACAAAGCCAAACAAATTTATCCTTTCTTAAATAAAATAAAATAAATAAAAAAGAAACAATATGTCATTTCCAATTACCAAATGATCCTCAAAGTATTCCTGGAATAAGTAAATGGGGGGAGTCTATAGGCTATGGTACTATATGAGGTATAGAAATGACAAGTTCTACAATCTAAGGGTGGACATACAGGAGAGCAGCATCAAAGCAGAGGGAGAAGACACCCTGAGGTTCAACATGAACATCACAAACAATGGCTCTGCTATATTCTACAGGCAAAACTTTGTGTTTTTATTATTTTTTATTGTTTTTTGAATTTTCTGATGATTTTAAATGCTTGAAAACAAGTAATTATACATCAAAGTTAAACAGAAAATGAGCTGCCATTGCTCTCCATCTCCAAAACAGAGTCACAACTTTAGGAATAATTATTTCCCAGAGTAATTATGATGATATTTAAATCAATATTAAACTACCTTTTCATCTGTGTTGATGATTTATAAAAGAAGCTATTCCGTGGGTAGCACACTGGGTTAAGCGCACAAGGCACAAGGTGCACAGACCAAAGTAAGGATCCTGGTTCAAGCCCCTGGATCCCCACCTGCAGGGAGGTCACTTCACAAGCAGTGAAGCAGATCTGCAGGTGCCTATCTTTCTGTTGCCCTCTCTGTCTTGCCCTCCTCTCTCGATTTCTCTCTGTCCTATCCAACAACCAAACAGCAATAACAACAAGGCACTGAGCCCCAGCAATAACCCTGAGGCAAAAAAAAAAAAAAGCTATTCCTGTTTGACTAACATATACACAGCCCTATATAGGATTCTATGGTCTTGAAGGCATGGTTTGTGGCCAAACTAAAATAGTGGAACAGTGGTAATATTAAACATGACTTCTTCATTCCCACCCCCCTGCAAAATCAAGTTTGGATAAAGAATTTGATAAATGAAAGCAGAGCTGTGATTTTAAAGAAACTGACCAGATTTCTACTGTCACTGAGCTAATCAAAGTTCATTTACCTGACTCATCAGAGTCAATGACGTTAAAGATGATTTGTAGGTCAGATCGATATCTATACAGAGTTTCAATCAAGGTAGATTTAACCTAAAAGAAAAAATTTCAAAATGTTAAAACAGACAGAATTAATAACTACAGTAATGACATGGTAAACAGAAGAAACCTAAATCAGCAGCAGCAACTGAAAGTACATGACTCAGACAGGAATTTAAGAAGGCAGACCTTTTCTTGAAGGTCCGGCCCTCTGGTACCAGATGAAAGACAGTGCAGGGGCAAGGATAAAAATGAGCCAGGGCGCAGTGGCTGAGGACAGACAATACTTCCTAGGAACACGTGTGTGCCAGGCTCTGCACTGAGTGCTTTCTATGGATTGATTCAGTGAGTCCTCAGCCCCTGCCTCAAGGAACAAAACATCTAGTGTGTCCATTTTACAGACTAGAAAACAGAGAAGTAAACTAACTCGCTGAAGGTTCCCATAGCTGGTAAATAGAAGCTAAATCCCAGTGGTTTCAAGTCAAAGTCTATGAGTGTAGTCACCAAGGTCAACTGTCTCTTAGGGGAAGCCCAAAGCCTCTTTCTTTTGGGTACTGCAGCCTTCTCCCTGCATTTATACTTTCCTTTTCTCTCTTCTTAATTTTTTTTGTCTCCTCCACAAGTAATTACACTAGTCCTAGCTACCATCAAATCAATATATATAACTCCTAATGTTCAGCCTGGTATAACTTGTTGCTGATGAGTACTGAGGTATCTGACAACTTATTTGGGATATTCCCATTAAATAAAGGATTCCATAATTTTTAAATCTTTAAGATATAAGATACCATGTCCAGAAGTCTATACATTTACAGTTTAATAGAAGAATCACATACTTGAGAGAAACTTTTTTTTTTCTCATCCTGAACAGATCACAATATGCCTAGGAGACCCCACTTAGGCATTTTCTAAGACTGACTCTCTCATTCATAAGATGAACGACTCCCAACTTTTCAAAGGACTAAGTTACTCTTATAGATTGTCAAAAGGGTGTTTCACACCAGCCAGGTTTTAATTGGGGCTCTATTTCACTTGCCTCCTTTATGGGTTTCGGAATGTGAATATCCTGGAAGGTGGACATGTATTCGACATCACCATTGCGGTCAGTTTTCACCAGATGCATACTCAGGATTCTCCATGGCAAATTTAAACCCAAAATGTTCTCCATGGAAAAAGCCCACTGGCTCATAGAAAGTTTACCTACCAACAACAACAAAGTCCTTATCATTGATTGGTAATTTGATTAAGAAATACAACTTCATTGGCAGAGCCAGTGAGCAGACAAGGATTTTGAAATCTGGGTGCCTGTGGCTCCTACACTCCATTATGATTATTCCTACTAGGCCCCAAGGCTCCAAGGTAGAAATAAAGTTTTTGCTTTTTCACAGATTAGATCCCACCATTACTGTTCTATGGAAGCAATCAGAAGTGGGTACTAGAGATTATTTTTCTATTTTCTGATTAAGTAAGATGTTTATAACAGATTTGAAAGCACAAAAGAATAACAGATTTTCATTTTAACACCTTGATATTGTGCTGGGGAGACAGCATAATATTTATGCAAAAGACTTTCATCCCTGAAGCTCCGAAGTCCCAGGTTCAGTCCCCAGCACCACCATAAGCAAGAGCTGAGTAGTGCTTTGGTCTCTCTCTTTCTCTGCACTGCTCTCATTAAAATAAATAAATATAACTATTTAACAACACCCTGGTATCTAATTCATCTCCTGTTTTCCTAAGTAATATCTTTTATCCCCTAATATTATACCAGTTTTTTCAAAAAATATTTTGGATTATCTAAGATATACTTCTTTGAATAAGCAGAAAACAGTACTGCTGCTTATAGTGCTTTTTCCATGCATATAAACATAAATATTAAGACCAAATGTATATTGGTTATATACTGTATTTTATATGATGAAACTAAACTTTTGCTTTACATACATGTATTACATATGGCTACTCCCACATAAGAAATATATTTATTTTTACCCAACAAATCATGGACATTCATGTTAATATAGATCTACACCACTGTTTCAATGTCTAGGAAAGTATTCCATTATTTCCTTCAAATCACTGCTAGAAGTAGAATTGCTGGACCAGAGTGTATGCAGATTACTAAAATTTCTGATATATATAACCCAACTGCTTTTCCTTTATACTTCCACAACACTACTTCCCCATGCATACCTGCTAAGAACATAAATCTTTTTTTATTGGCATTTAACACATAGGGGGAAGTTTACAAATCAAATCCAGAGTTCACTGAATTACAACGTAAAAACTTTTGTGTGACCAGATTAAGAAACAGCATTCCAGTATGTAAAAGGATCCCTTATGACCACCTCCCACTTCCCCCCCAAAGGACCACTGTCTTGATTTTGAACATTATAGCTATCTCTTTGCCTTTTTGATCTCTATAGAAACAGAATCATAAAGTCCTTGTTTGTGGGGCTTGTGTACGGCTTCTTTTGCCCAACACTAGGCTTCTGCAGTTCAGCCATGTTGTTTCATTTAATTACAAGTAATTCATTTTCATCGACATATAGTATTCCACAGCATGACCATTTACAATTCCTATACCTATTTTACTGTTGTGGACATGTCATTGTCATGTTTGGAGCTATTACTGTAGACTAAGAACATTTCTGAACATGCTCCTTTAAAGATGCACTGAACCTATAGCTCAATTTGGGGAGAATTGCTTTTTTTTTGTTATTGGGGGGATTAATAGTTTATAGAAAGTGTTGTTGGTACATGTGTAAAATTTCTCAGTTTTCTGCAAAACATTCTCACCCCCAGCCTAGATCCTCCTCTACCATCTTGCATCAGGACCTGAGGATCCCACCCCCACCCAGAGTCCCTTACTTTGGTGCAAAACACCAAGCCCAGTCCAAGTTCTGCTTTGTGTTTGGTTATTACAGTTATGATGCAATGCACAGAGGTATACACACATCTTTTTGGGTGGGTGTGTTTGGTTCCTTAGGATATATCCCCAGAAGAGAAATTGCAGGGTCATAGGGTAGAGTCATTTCTACCCTTCATAGAGTTCTCCAGACTGCTTTCTAGAGGGGTTGGACTGATTTACATTCCCACCAGCAGTGTACATGATTTACATTTACAGTGTACTTATTTACATTCCCACCAGAGGGTTCTTTGGCCTTGGGAATAATTTCTAGCATGATAACTTCAGTCACTGAACACAGTAAAACCTACCAGTTTGTTTCAGTCTTTCTAAAACTTCTCTATTATTTTCAAAATCTTATCTACCAACTATTGAATCTCTTCCTTAATTATCTATTGTGAATGTTATATTTTAAGATTTTTCAAGCTCTACAAGTTAATTGCTGAATATACCAGCATCGGTTTATTTCCATTCAACTCTAAATCTATGCTTGCTTGTCCTGTTTTTGTGATATGGAAGCTGAACCACAAAAATATTTTTCCTCTGTTAATTGGTAGAATAATTTTTGGCTCTGTCAGTAGACAGTACAGGAAAAATGCTCTAAGACATAGCAGAAGAAATGGTTGTGGTGTGTTTTACTTCTTGTTTCTAGGGGGGAGACAGTGGTAATACAGCACAAGGACAGTTGTACTGGCACTCCAGTCAGTGGTCTAGCTTCTCTTGTCCTGATTCCATGTGGTAACAGGACTCAAACCTGGGGCCTTGCACATGATGATGCATGTGCCCTGCAGTGTGAACTATATCCCAGTCCAACTGATTAGTTACTTTTTATTTAATAATTCTAATAACAATGTCATGGTAGCACTTCTTATTTGTTTGGTGATCTCTGGTTGAGACCTCACAGTGGTTGGCCTTAATCTCTGGATATAGTGGCTAAAATTTAGAATGTTTTCCATGAAGCCAGCTTTTCATTTGCTTCCCAGACCTAGGACCTAGGTCCATTCTAGCTACTGGGAAGGACAAGGCTTAATGTGGGAGTCTCAGATACAGCTTATCCATCTTTCTACTAGCATATGGTTTAGTCTCAGTATTGATTGCTATACCCTGTTAGCACCTGCTTATAGGAGAATGCAGATTTTTGTTTGTTTTTGTGCTGAACTACTGCTCCATGTTCTCACACTTCAAATCACCTTTCAAGAGGAGAGGCAACTGAAGATCTACTTTATTTTGATGCTGATAAATACATTAATATTCTGTATCTTCTAGAATGTAGCTGTTTATTTTATTTTATTTTATTTTATTTTATTTTATTTTATTTTATTTTATTGCCACCAGGCTTGCTGTTGGGCTCCATGCCTGAACAATTCCACTGTTCTTGGTAGACTTCTTTTTTAGCAGGGTGGGAGACAGTGAGAGAGACAGAGACAGAGACAGACAGACAAGGACAAAAGAGATCACAGCACTATTCCACTACTTGTGAAACTTTCTTCAAACAGATGCTCCCATGTGGTAGTGCTGGGAGGGCTTGAACCTGAGTCTTTTATTTTTATTTTTTAATTATTTTTATTTATTGGATAGAGATAGCCAGAAATCAAGAGGGTGCTAGAGAGGGAGAGAGACAGAGACACACCTGCAGCACTGTTTCACCACTTGCAAAGCTTTCCCCCTGCAGGTGGGGGCTGGGGGCTTGAACCCGGGTCCTTGCACATTGTAATATGTGTGCTCAACCAGGTGCATTACCACCTGGCCCCAAACCTGAGTCTTCCAGCATGGGGAAGTGTACACTCTATTAGGTAAGCTATATTCCGTTCCCCAAATGCAGCTGGTTTTTTTTTTTTTAATAGGAGAGACTATCAAAGTGTTTAGTCTGACATACTACCAGAATAGAAGTCTAATTTAGGGTGGGAGTGAGGGTGTTTGTCTGAACTTGAAAGAAACTTAATGAAAAGAAGGAATACGTCTTTTTCCAAACACAATGGACTATATGTTACTGCTATCTCCATCATTCATTACAAGCCATCTTAAGTAAAGGAAATGAAAACTGATATGTATATAACATGATAACCTAAGAAATGGTAATCCTTACATATATATTTTTTTTACCTGATTTATTACGGTCTTGGAGATGGAATGCACGAACAAGGTCAGTTTTCCGTGAAATTACTCTCTCTTTTAATATCCTGATGGCACTACTTTCAATAATATTTACCCTGCATTAAGAAAACAGATATTAGATAAGTTGTTTTTAATATTTTTTATATTTATTTATTTATTCCCTTTGTTGCCCTTGTTGTTTTGTTGTTGTTATTGTTGTCATCATTGTTGAATAGGACAGAAAGAAATGGAGAGAGGAGGGGAAGACAGAGAGGGGGAGAGAAAGACAGACACCTGCAGACCTGCTTCACCGCTTGTGAAGCGACTCCCCCTGCAGGTGGGGAGCCAGGGATCTTTACGCTGGTCCTTGTGCTTTGCGCCACTTGCGCTTAACCTGCTACACTACCGTGGATAAAAGTTTTATAAATCATTCTGTTCCATTTCATTTTAATGTATTGTTACCACTTACCAGTTTTCACTTTAAATGAACTGTCTAACTATATACAACATGCTACTAGGTGGTGAATACATGTGTATATATATATATATGTATGAACATGTTTTGTGACATTTTAAGCTGATTATTACTGATGTGCGTTTTAAAGTATTTGTTTATTTAATGAGAGAGAGAGGTGCCAGAGCATTGATCAGCTCTCACTTATGGTGGTGCTGGGGATATAGAAGGAAGGGGAAGATAGGGTGGGGGAGAGAGATAGGTAGACCTGTACTACTACTTCACTGCTCATGAAGCTTCCCCCCTGCTGGTGGGGACTAAGGGCTTGATCATGGGTCCTTGCACATGATAAAGTAAGCACTCAACTGGGTGTGCCATTGCCCATTGTTACAAAAATTAACTCAAAATAAAGGAGGAACGAAGTAGTCATGAGTCAGATCTTCTTGATATGTAATATACTAAATAACATTAAACTGTAAGCCTTAAATTGATAAACTTCATAGCACATAAAATACATTTCCACTGCGCCACCTCCCGGACCATAAAATACATTTCAATAATACCATTAAATAAATCTGAGACTAATCTACATGCACTTAACTGGGCATGCCACTGCTTGCTCCCTTTGAGACTAATCTATATGTATGAATATATGTATAAAATCTATATATTTATACACGTGGTATAGAAACTTTTTCCAATAAAATATAGACATAACAACTGTTATGAAAGTAAAAGTAAATGAGACTTCATAGAACTAAAGCAAAATCAAGACTCCCATAAAATATATGACACATGGGAGTTGGGCAGTAGCACAGCAGGTTAAGTGCACATGGCGCAAAGCACAAAACTGTCATAAGGATCCCAGTTTGAGCCCCTGGCTCCCCACCTGCAGGGGAGTCGCTTCACAAGTGGTGATGCAGGTCTGCAGGTGTCTATCTTTCTCTCCCCATCTCTGTCTTCCCCTCCTCTCTCCATTTCTCTCTGTCCTATCTAACAATGACAATATCACTAACTACAACAATAAAAAATCAACAAGGGCAACACAAAAAGGGAATAAATATTTTTTTAAAAAGAAAAAATACATATATGACACATGCCCATAAAAGCTCTCTGTCCCTCGTATGAAAGAAAAATCCTCCTAAAATGATCAGAAAATGACATTCCAATTAAAGTGGAGAAATAATGTAAGTAGGAAGTTCAAAGAAGAGAAATGCAATGTCAAAAACATAGGACAGCAAGTTCAGCTGTCTAGAAAGGCTAATTAAAACAATGATATACATCATTTTTCACCCATCAGCTTGACAATAGTCAAGAAGACTAATAATGTCTAAGAGTAATGGGGATATGCTCAGAGTAACTGATGTGCTGTTTTCAGAATGTGTGTGTGTAGACAACTGTGATTTTGCATGTGCACAATTTTATTGTTCCTGGATGGTTTTTCATACAGAGAGACAAACAGAGAGGGGAAGAGATAGCATAACACTGGAACTTAACCTGGTGCTATGACACTTCCCATGTGGTGCCAAGGTTTAAACCAATGCCACAGCATGGCAAGTCATCAACACTACCTGCTGAGCTACCTCTTGGGCCCTTGAAAATTGTTCTACTTGGTTTCAAATATGAACATATGCATCACTTTGTGTCAGAAACTCTCCATTTTGTTTATATTAATATGTCACCAGTAGGCAACTGCTGTCATTCCAGTGTTGTTTTCAGACCCTTCTGGTCTGGATCTAATTAGTTACTAGGACAAACCCTCAGAATTCTTCTTCAAGTATACACACCTTTGGTAAAGAGGTGTTGCACATGTTGATTTAGTCACTTGATACTGAAAAAACCGAGGGGCCATACCAGAACTCAGTCTGATATAAGCTCCTCGATTGCTGCCTTCTTCGTAGTAATTAGAAGCAGAGAACACAGTAATGACCTAATTAAGGAAAAAGACCAGGTTCTTTTAGAGTTAGTTCTCAAATGGTCATTCAGTAAAATCAGAAACAGCTCAGTTCTTCAAAAGCAAAACCCAAACATAGTCCAAATCTGATGAGATTTCTCATGATTCCATTAGAGAAAAACAAGGCTCTTTAATCACTGTTCCCTAGAGGACTAACTTATAGTCACTTAACAATCAGATACCCAGAGAGCATGGCTTCACAGTGCTTTGTACAATTGCAGTTCCGTATGTTTAGGGTCCTCTTTTGGGATCAGTTTTACAAATTCTAATTTTACAAGGGGGTAAACTCTTTATTTTCTTTCCCTGTGGTATTTGAGCATTCAAAATAAAACTTGCCCAGTATCAGAGCCTTTTTCTTTTTGCTTGAAATTGATTTAGCAGAGACTCCCCCTCCCCCACAACACTTATAGTCTTAGTGCAGAAAAACAGTGGCTAGAATGAGGGACCATACCTACTCCTTTGGGAAGAAACCAGCCTTTTGTTATTTTTTCCTATAAACATCAATACAGTAAATTAGTTCCACCATATCTATTTGTAGAGTAAGACTGTGCCAATGTTAGCGGAGGAAATAGGAAATGGATCTTCTTTGAGTGCTTTTATTTGAGTAGAGGGTGTGTGTGTGCGTGTGCGTGTGTGTATGCGGCGGCGGTGGGGGGGGGACGGAGGACGGACAACATGCTGTCCCTGGCAGAAAACTTGGCTTAGGTCAAGTTCTGCCTTAATAGATACATCACTTCAGATAAGCCACTGCTATTTTCTCTCCATTTCTTCTTACAAAGACCCCTAAATAATACTTGCCTTACCCTTTGCTTACAATGCTACTATGAACCTAAAATAAACCAAAAGAAGTTCAAGTGTTGAAATAGAAGGAAATGTCAGGCAATTTGGTTTTCCTTTTTACTTATTGCTGTTTGCATCCTGGGATGATTTGGAATGAGAAAACCAACTCCCCAGCCCTCATCTCTTCGAGCTTGATCAAGACACCACTGAAGGAGCACAACACACTCCAATGTTGTGGCTTCTGTGAAACTGACCTCAACAAGAAACTTATGAGAGATCACCTGTCCAGTGAGTGAAAGAAAAACTACATTTTGTGGCTCTGCCCTACACAAGGAAAGTACATAAGTTAGCAGAGAGCAAATCCTGCTGCCTTCCAGCTTTGTGAGGGTAAGTGCATTCTCAAGCCCACTATACTGGAGAAGTTGCCTTGAAATTAGTAAAAAGCCAAGCCTTTCTCTGTGTGTGTTTAGTGCTATGTATTAGAATTTCTCTCTGGGATTAGGGGCAATTGGAGAAATAAACCAAATATTTCCTGGGGTTCATGAGTTTACAGTGAAGCCCCTTCAAATAACCTGTGTGAAGCTTACAACCTTCTGTTTCTGTTTACCAAAGTGGGGGGGGGGTCTTCTGTTTTGGTACTTGGGAAGTTATCTTCTCATGGTGAACCTCAAGGTCAAATGCATCTTCTGAAGAAAGAGTGTGTGTGTGTATGTGTGTGTGTGTGTGTGTGTGTGTGTGTGTGTGTGTGTGTGTGTGTGTGTGCTCACCTTTCCATCATGGCAGATTTCATATCCATCAGGCTTACATTCATGAGACCGAATGAGAAACTTCAGGTGGTGTTTGTTAAGGATCTTGTTGGTAACATCTGGCCCAAAATAGCAGCCTCCTCCTCTGCTGGTGTTTGGGTAACAACCCTTTCTGCCCCTGGGATCACTCCACAGAAGGTTGATAACCTTAGATCAACGAAACATATTAGGTTATTACTTACAAGAGTTAGTTATCTGTCTAGATTCCAACTCATTGGCCAGAAATATGAACCCAAGTCATCCCAGAGCTTAACTACTTCTCATTCCTCTTTCAAAGCTGTCTCATCTCTACAAATATTTTGTGGAATAATTTTAATGTCTCCACCAACCACAGACTTTTTCTGCACATGTTTCATAACTAATTCAGCAATAATAGTCAATAGCAATACTGAGCACCCCTGTCTTTTGTTTTGTTTTTAAAAACTCTATCACAGTTGTTTTATAATTGGTGAATCTACAAAAGTTCTTTTTTCTTCAAATAACTTCATTACATGGCTAAAGAAGGAAGCTCCCCACAATGAATATAAGTTAGATGTTGTTAAATGTTCAAAGAGACGGGTAGGTCACTCAGCTGTAGCTCTGACTGATTTTTGCCCGGTTGAGCACACAGTCTGAAATAACCTTCACTTTTTCTCAGCACAAGCATAGATAACTGCTCATTCAAGAATACCTCTTATAGCATCATCTTCACTTTTTGTCTCCTTAAGTACATTTTCTGTTTCAGCACTACATTTAGCCAGTGACACTAGTTCCACAATGTGTCCTATTAAATCCCAAGTATTTTATTAGCATAATATTTCTTCTCAGGACTGAAAGAGGCAAATGGAGGCTAGATGATGTCCAGGATAGAAGACCCAAGTTTCTAAGAATATTCCTTACAGAAAATTGGAGGCTTCTTTTTGCAGCTCTGATATATGTATAATATTTCCTTATTTAAACTTCTTACACAAGGTCTTAAATGGTACTGAGAAAAACTAGTTTTGTCACTAAAGCTGTGCAACCTTGAGAAAACTCTCTGGGTCTCATTTTCCTTCTTTCTTCCCTTCTTTCTTCCTTTTTCTTTTTTTAATTCTTGATAGAGAGTGGGGCAAAGATAAAGAGACATTGGCAGCACTGCTCCATTGGTTATGAAGTTTTCCCCTTGTGGGTGGAGACTGGGGGCCTGAACCCAGATCCTTGCACATGGTGACACGTACTCTGCTGGGTGAGGACCACCTGGCCCCAGTCTTATTTTCTATAATTTTAAAATGAGAAATTTGGGCCAAATGACTTACGAAGGGTCGGTCTTCCCAAGATGTTCAGGTAGACTTCCCCAAAATATCTGTCATTTTGGCATGCAGATTATCATAAGCTGAGGTCATCAGAGCCTACTAGCTCAGGACAAATAGTTCCCACTCACTTAACTAACTGGAAGAATGAAAATCAGGTGATCCAGGAGATGGCACAGTGGATAAAGCACTGGACTCTCAATGAGGTTCTGAGTTCAATCCCTGGCTGCACATGTATCAGAGTGATGACTGGTTTCTTTCTCTCTCCTCCTAGCTTTCTCATTAATAAACAAATAATCTTTTTTTAAAAAAAGAATGAAAATCAAAAGTATTACCCAGAATTAGTGTTTTTACCAGAAATAACTTTTCTATTGAAGAAGTCTATCTAGATGGCAGGGTAAACATTCCATTACAAAGCATCTGGTCTTCATCACACGACTCCCTCTCTTCTCATCATATGAGCCCCCTCCTCTCTATTTGACATCCCAGGCCCTCATTACATTCCTGAGCTCAGGATATAACTCCTACTTTTGGCCCATTGTCTTCGGAATCACACCTATGTAGATTTCCATATGTATGCAATTAAATTTGTCCTGTCCTCTTACTGCTTGGTCTGATGATAACTATATTGCTCAACTAGCCCAAAAAGAATCAGGGTAGGAGAGAATGTTCTCTCCTCTCAAACACTTGTAAAATATCTCAAAGTTCTAGCAGACTATGAGTCTTTTTTTTTTTTTTTTTTTTTTTTTGCCTCCAGGGTTATCACTGGGACTCGGTGCGTGCACTACAAACCCACTGCTCCTGGAGGCCATTTTTCCCATTTTTGTTGTTCTTGTTATAGCTGTTGATGTTGTTGGATAGGACAGAGAAAAATCAAGAGAGGGGAAGACAGAGAGGGGAAGAGAAAGAGAGACACCTGAAGACCTGCTTCACCACCCCGTGAAGCAACCCCCTGCAAGTGGGAGGCTGGAGGCTCCAACTGGGATCCTTAGACCGGTCCTATGCACCTCATGCCATGTGCGCTTAACCCGCTATACTACTGCCCCCTGCCCCGCCCCATGAGTCTGTTTTATACATGTGCTTTCAAAGTTAGATGGAAGCATACATTTTAAATTGTGCAGTTATGCTAATAGATCTAAATCAGGTCTTAAGGAGTGGACCAGATATGATTGTTCTACTAAGCCTGGCCATATGCCCCTTTATAGGGTTGCTATTGAAGGAGAGCTAGAAATATGAGTGGGAAGAGACAGGAAGAGAAAACAGAACTGAACAGAGGTGGTGGTTGTGGGGGTGGCTTAGTGGACAGAGTACATGCTCTGCAAACTTGAGGCCCCAAGATCACCCTACACACACACACACACACACACACACACACACACACACACACACACACACACACACTGTATAAGGCCAGAGGTGGTGCTCTGGCCTGCTTTCTTTCTCTCCTGTCTCATTAAATAATGCTTTAAAAGAAAACAAAACACACACACACACACACACACACACACACACACACCAAAACAATAGAACTGTTAGGGCACGAACCTGGTCAGAATAAGAACCACTCTGCACTAGGCACATACTAGTCACTGGCAGAGTTTTTGATGATTTACTGAAGCGAGAAGGAAAAACATCCATTAGGGTGCCTGCTTTGCTGCTCAAAAGGGTGCCTGCCTGTTCCTTCATGCAAGTGACCCAGGTTCCAACGACCCCCACTGCACTGAGGGAAGTTGTGCTTTTTCCTTTCTCCCTGTTTTTGTCCCTTTCTATCTGAAAAACTTGGTCTGGAGCAGAGAAGCCCCAGGGGAAATGACAATGACAGTCACAAAAGCAAGCAAAGTAAATAAATAAATAAATAAATAAAAACACTCAAAGAACATTTAGGCTAGGATTTTCCTTTCTCCTCTGCTAACATTGGCAGTCTTACTCTACAAACCCATTTGTTGTATTGATACTCATAAGAAAAATATCAAAATTTAAACTGAGTCATATTTGTACTTAAATCATTAATTAATGTTTAGGGGATGTGATCTGACATCTTTAGTACAGTGAAGAAGCAAACATGGAACACAGGGAGTTATATTTTATAGGTATGGGCTCAGTTTTGAATTCTGAAATTAGATATTCAGGAAGAAAAAATCTGTCACTCCAAAATGTATCTTGACCAAAAGATTAACTTTAAGGAAGGGTCACCCTTCAAGCAGAATTGAAATTATCTTTGAAAGAGCTACTGACATTGAAACTTCCCCATTAAGTGCACTTCCTCTCACTCTACTGGGGAAGAGTTAATCCTCTTAGCAGTGAAAACTGAATTTAAAT